>NC_046288.1:43565111-43870736 GCF_004115265.2 Rhinolophus ferrumequinum
GTTTTTACTGGGGAATAGTGTGATTTTCCAGGACCCATTAGCTCCATGTCAAGTCGTTGCTTTCAATCTAGGAAGGTGCAGCTCAGCTCCAGGTCAAGTTGTTGTTTTTTGCTTTTTTGTTTTGTTTTGTTTTGTTTTGTTTTTTTCAATCTAGTTGTAGAGAGTGCAGCCTACTGGCCCATGTGGGAATCGAACCAATGACCTTGGTGTTATGAGCACTGCACTCCAACCACTGAGTCAACCGGCCACCACCTACTATCATTTTTATTCGGACTTTTAGATCATGTAGTTTTTCACTTGCTGAAATTAAGCACCTATTATTATTGTCCACAATTAATTCAATTACACTTAAGTTTTATTTTACCTTTTCAATCTTGAAAAACATTTTAAAGCCAAAATTATAACATTATAACTTCCAAGAAAATTTGATTTCTAACCTTAAATATTTAATTTTATTTCATCAAGTTGTCATGAGAATTAAAGAAAATATTAACTAAGAGGAAATAACTAAATGATCCTACAGAAAGTGCAATAAAAATAACTTTGCTATTGAGAAGCACTTACACCCAATGAAGCTAACATATTGTATTTTTAATATCAGAAACCTACTTTTCCAGATTGCATTTTCTGTGTAGCATATAGCATGTACTCAATGAAGATTTATTGTATAAATGGGTAATTGGTTAAATGCTAAGTAAAATTTAGAAAATAAAAATGTTTTAGAAACTTTCAGGTGTGATTATTCAAATACAAAAGCTAGGACTGTTTCAGTATACTTTATCTTAATTATGGCTATTTAATCTTGGCTAATTAATTTAGCCTTTTCTTTAGTACTTTGGTGTTGTGTGTCATTGATTACTATTCTATACTTCACGTTTTTGTTTTTTTCTGTTACATAAGAATTGATTTTTGCTTACTTATGATATTTTGGACTTTTAAATTTATTTCCCTTTTCACTATGTTTAGAAATATAAGATAAAGTTTTTTACTCTGGAAATCCTGGACTGTAAGATCAACTAGCAACATTGATTTTTAGGGTCTCGGATTTCCAGGGAAATATTTATCCATATAAAGAGCATTTACAGCTTTGTCTTAGTACCAGATTAAATAAATCAAGATGCTCAAGCAATACATCATTCTATTTGATATAACTGCTCTTTCCCTGATGCTTTTTCTGTAAATCTTTCATGCATCATAAATACTTTTAGAAACTTGCTTACAAAATAGATACATGTAGAGACTGTATATTTTTTGTCTTATAATCATCTTTCTTGAATAGGCTTCATAGTAGCCGTAACTCATTTCACCATTCCCCATTGTACAAGCCTTGTTGTTTAAAATGCTTTGTATTATGTTGCCTGTATTTTACATTATAGTCATTGGTTATATTTTGCATTTGAATGAACATATATTCCATTTATATGTGCTTCATATATGCTATAAATATGCATCAAACGTGTTTTATTATTTCTCATTTTCTGTTTTTGTATATAGCAGGCTTTTTGTTTTTACACTTTTAAATATCCATTTTCTATTCTAAATAGTTATGGATAGTTCCAGCCCCCCGCCCCCTTGTTTTAGTGCCACTTTTAGAGCGGTCCACAATTCTAGCTTACAATCTATGATTTCTAATGCTGGGGATACTAGTATGTGCTTCATTAGTGGCAAGTTTCCTCTCCTCTTTTTGTTAAGAATTAATGTCATGTGATGTTAATCAAGGTATATCTTCAATTCCTGTTTTCATTTGACATAGTTTTGGGATTCCCTAAAGCTCTTATTATTATGTTATTGTTATTATAAACTGTTGTTGAATTTTGTGACTATTTCATATTGTTCCTCGTTTGCAATTAAATTTGTTCCTCATTAAATTTGTTTTCTGTAGTCAATGTATTAGGTTTTATAAGCACAAAACACAAGCTCTGAAACCTAATTACTGGAAACCTAATAACACAATCATGAGATAACACGAAGTATTACTTACTAAGGCAGAAAGCTCAAAGCCATTTATTTTCATATATGACTAAGACTAGGCCTAGAATCATTTCATACAAAGGTCTATTAACTGAAGTCAGTAGTAGTTCCTTCATGTCTTTTGTCCAGAGAAGCTTAGTTTATGGTTCTACCATGTTCTATACCACAATTGATTTCTCCCCTCAAACTTTTCAGTTAAGAAGGTGATCGTCTTCTGTAAACTATGGTAATTTAAATTTTTTCATAAGTAAATGTAGTCAACAAGTATTTTTATTATTACATCTTATTAGTGTTTGGCCTCAAACATTTTATCTTTTTGTAGCTATCTAAAGTTTACATAACTAAAAACATGTGTCATTTATTATTGTTTATTATTTCTTTCTCTAGGTCTAAAATCCAAAAGCATTAATGATCTGGTAAAGGACATAGTAAGACAACAATTTAAAATTTTCCAAAATGACATGCAAGAGACTGTAGCACAGCTCTTCAAGACTGTATCAAGACTTTCAGAAGACCTTGAAAACACCAAACAAATAATTCGACAAGTTAATGAATCTGTGGTTTCCATAGCAGTCCAGCAAAAGTCTCTTGTAATGCAGGAAAATAGGCCCACTTTGACTGATATACTAGATCTAAAAAATCGCATTGTGAATTTAAGGCAAGAAATGATTTTTACATATGAGAAGCCTATTAAAGAACTAGAAGCAAAGCAGACACATTTAGAAGGTACGCTAGAACAGGAACACTCAAGAAACATACTGTATTATGAATCCCTCAATAAGACTCTTTCTAAAATGAAGGAAGTGCGTGAACAGCTTTTATCAACTGAACAAGTATCAGATCAGAAGAGTGTTACAGGTGCTGAATCAGTTAGCAATAATGTCACTGAGTACCTGTCTACTCTAAATGAGAATATAAAGAAACAGGGTTTGATGATGCTGCAAATATTTGACGATTTGCATATCCAAGACAGCAAAATTAACAATCTCACCATCGGGTTGGAAATGGAGAAAGAATCTTTCAGGGGTGAATGTGAAAACATGCTGTCCAAGTCCAGAAATTATTTTAAATTTCAAATTAAGGACACAGAAGAGAATTTACAAGTTTTAAACCAAACACTGGCTGAGGTTCTTTTTCCCATGGACAATAAGATGGATAAAATGAATGAGCAACTAAATGATTTGACTTACGATATGGAGATCCTTCAACCCTTGCTTGAGCAGGGAGCATCATTGAGAGAGACTATGACATATGAACAACCAAAAGAAGCAGTAGTTACAAGGAAAAAAGTGGAAAATCTAACTAGTAGTGTCAACCGTCTAAATTTTCTTATCAAAGAACTTACAAAAAGACACAACTTACTTAGAAATGAAGCACAGAGTCGTAGTGAAGCCTTAGACAGACGTATCAACGAGTCTGCCTTAGAAATGGAAGATGGCCTAAATAAGACAATGACTATTATAAATAATGCCATTGATTTCATTCAAGATAACTACATGTTAAAAGACACATTAAATAAAATAGAGTATAATCCTGAGGTTCATCATAAATGTACCAAAAATATGGAAACTATTTTGGCATTTATTACTCAATTCCAACATTTGAATGAGTCTATTCAAATTTTGGTCAATGACAATCAGAGATATAGCTTTGTTTTGCAAGTTGCCAAGGCCCTTGCAGCTGTGCCTAAAGATGAAAAACTAAGTCAGTTCAACTTTCAAAAGATTTATCAGATGGTCAATGAAACCACTTCCCAACTGATAAAATCCCAGGAAAACATGAGTCATTTGGAAGAAAGAATACTCTCAGCTACAATGAGTTCCAAAAATTTTGAAACCCGGTTGCAAGACATTGAATCTAAAGTGACAAAGACCCTCATACCTTATTATGTTTCACTAAAAGAAGGCAGTATGACCACAAATGAGAGAGACCAGGCTCTTCAATTGCAGGTATTAAATTCTAGATTTAAGGCACTGGAAGCAAAATCCATCCATCTTTCAATTAACTTCTCTTTACTTAACAAAACTTTCTATGAAGCTTTAACGATGTGTCACAACACTTCTACACGTATATCAAAACTGAATGCTACCATCCCTAAGTGGATAAATGGTTCCATACCAAATATTCTGCTTCAGAAAGGTCTGACAGAATTGGTAGAATCATTGATTGAAATAAAAACTCAAGTTGCCTTTTCTAATTTGACTTGGTATATAAATCAATCATTGTCTAGCACTCTTGCAAATGTTGTCAAGTCTCAGAAGCCAGGAAAATCATTGCTGAAGAAATCGCATACACTTAAGAAACCAACAGTGAATCTTACCACTGTCACGATAGGCCGGAACCAAAGAAACACAGACAACGTTCTATTTCCTGGTAAGCTATCATTGAATTTTAATCTCTCTTTCTATTTAAATGGTATTTATTGATCTGTATGATTTAGCAAGAACATAAGATATATATATATATATATATATATATATATATGCATTCAAATGTGTATCAAAATTCAAGTAAGTGTATATATATACTTCAAGTAGTTCAAGTAGGTGTTTATATATATATAGTTAAGTATATATATAAGTATTTCAGAGATCACTAAAATATTTATTGAATCTGATTCCATCCTATGTAAATTAAGAATCAATACAAAACAAATGCTTATAGTGCATATATTTGTCTAGATTTTTCCAAATGTTGTCTGACAAGATCCGTAAAAGCAATCAGATTTGATTCTGTAGAACACTTTTCTTTGTATATGTAATTAAGGAAAGCTATTAGACAAGGAGCTCCTTGGTGAATAAGACCAGACTGTATCTTAGTCATTTTAGCATTACCTGGCAAAATGTCTGGTATGCAACAGGAACTCCACGAATATCTGTCTGACTGAATGAATGCATAAGTGAGCAGGAATTTTATTTGGGTGGATCACAGAAGACCACAAATGCCAAGCTAACTGCCTTAGATCATTGGGCATGCTATAACAAAATACCACAGACTGAGTAGCTTACAACAACAGAAATTAATTTCTTGCAGTTTTGGAAGCTGGGAAGTAAGATCAAGAGACCATTTTCCAGGATGGTCTCATTCTGGTGAGGGCCCTCTTTCTGGTTCATAGCTGGTGACTTCACACTGTGTCCTGGAAGGGGTGAGGGAGCTTTCTGGGGTCTCTTTTAGAAGAACATTAATCCCATTCCTGAAGGCTCCCCCCTCATGACCTAAGCACCTCCCAAAAGTCCCACCTCCTAGTAGCATCAACTTTGGGTGTTAGAATTTCAACTTACAAATTTTAGCCGGGACACATTCAGACCATTGCCGCTAAAGCATTTAGACACGATTTTGTAAAAGGTGGTCTTTGAAAATTTGGAGCAGAGTGTTGAGTGTGGTAAGAACTGTCTCAGAAGCATGAAGCTAGCAGTAGTAGCGTGTAGCCGAACTGCAAAGAATGAAGTTTAGAGACACCAGTTAGAACATTATTGGCAAGAGCAATAAGAGCCAGATCTAAGGAAGAGGTAGTTGAAATGAAGGAAACAGATGTGAGAAATGTTGTGAAAGTAAAATCAGAGGAAACAGAAGGATAGTGGAAAAACCAATGATCTGAGGATCAACCAATCATGATTCTGGTCTGAGTTGTTTCAGTAAGTTTCTGTGGAACCTTTGGTAAGGTCACCTCTCTGGATCATACTTTCTTCCTTTTAAGTGATGAGAGTGCAATGGGTGTTTTACTGAGTTTGTTAAGCAGAAATATGTTGCAGACTGCATCACTGTAAAAACATGTGAGCTGTTCACAGCCTGAATGCACGGCACCTGGGCAAGGAGAGACAGAATATTCTGAGGTTTTAAATTTAGGAAATGAGAGGATAGCAGCAACATGAACAGATACTGTAAACACTGGAATAAGAACATAACTTTGGGAATAAAGAGGAATTCAGTGCAATGCATATAAACTACTTAATAGTCTCTCTATATGAAATAAGTGTTTTATGAATCTGTTTGGCATATGAGTAATATTAAATTATCTTTTCTCCATGAAAAGAATAGCTATTGATTTGTACTAAAAGGAATAGCAGTGTTTCTTTCACATAATTTTGCTGTTAAATTATATACTCATTTGAGTGAATTTTGTATTTTATTGCTTGTTAATTACAAAAGGGTGATCATTATCCTAACATAATATGACTCCTCATATTTAATCTCTGAGTGTTTTTATAATAATATTAAAAATCATAAAGTGGTACAAAGGAATTGTCTCGAAACTATTTAAATGATTGTATTTATTTATGACTCCCTCCAAATTAATCTGACCCAGGAGGACCAATGTTGCCCTGTGGAATCACAAAACTATTTAGACATATATGCTTCCAGGAGAAAAGTAGTATTTCAATAAAAGATGTTCTTCTAATAATAATTTTAGGAAAAATAATGATTGTTCTTTTTCCATACTATTTCAATCCTGGGTCTTCCAAGGACACTGCCAATGAACTTCAGTTAAACATTGTAGGATGTGTGATCATATACCAGGCAAATAATGGTGTCTTATTTTACTTTTTTTAAACCGAGAATACCTGGATTTAAAAGGTTAAATGAAACAGAAGAACTTTTAAACTTTTAGAGAGTAATGAACGCATGTCAGGAGCTTATAAAAATTGCCTTTGGATGTCTATATGGCAGCTGACTCAATATTGGGCTTAATGTGCTAATAATTAACTCAATTCTGGTTCTTTGTCCCCATGATGCCTTGATAAAATTGCTTCCTGTTCCTTTATTTACTGTAAGTAGAATTTTTATAGGCTTAAAATTAATAATTAAAAGCTCTTTATTTTATTTCAGTGAAGATAACCAATAATGATGTCAGAGCAATATAGATATATTGGCCTACTTTCATGTGTGGGGTGCATATTCACTTTATGTAGGACCAGCCATGTAATTTTAAGCAGGTGCATAGATAGGCATGCTCATTAAGCCAGACCGGCTTTTATGGGCCATAAACCTGATGGTATTCATTGGATAGCCAAGCAGGTAAAATCTACGCACGGTGATAAAACCAGTAGACTCAGGCGAAGTTCTCCTATAAGAATAAACCACTTGCAAAATAAAGTACTTCCTTTGGTAGCCTGTTTTATACCAGGGATGGGGCACACTGATACACTGGCTAAATTTGGCTGTGTTTCCTTTCACCTTTGCTGTTATATTATAAACACCACATAGCCACATTGCTTCTCTGTATAACTAATACCGTAAGATAATTTATCACCATTTTACAAATCTCACAATATAATTCAGATTACAGCTCCCATCATTTGAAGAATAAACGCAGTTTGTAGAAAGAAATCAATTTAAACATCGTTTTTAAAGTTTAATCTTAGTTTTGATAAGTAATTTACTTTGAAGCCTAATAAGTAATACTATAATAATATAATATTGGATACTATTTATTAATACTAAATCCCAGGCACTGTACAAATTATACTCTATATGTTATTTCATTTAACAATGCCTATGAAATAGCTATTTTTGTTCTTATTTTGAAGGAGCAAACTAACCTTCAGGGAGGTGAACTAATGTATCCTGCCCAAGGTCATGCAGCTTAGTAAGTGACAGAGACTGACTCCTTGTCTGTTGGATTCGGCTCAGTCTTTAACTACTACACTCAGAGATTATGGAGTATGTTCAGCTGCCTTTCTCTTCCTTCTGCTTCTGTTTGGTGCATCATATCTGATCCAGAGTCTGGCCATATCAGAATATTCCAAAAAGCCAATTGATATTCCCAGGGAGTTTCCTTTCTTGAGAATCCAAATACTGCCCCTTGTTTCTTTGCTGACCAGGCGAAAGTAAAGGTGCTGCTTCTTAGTTTGGCTTTTCTGTGAGAGGGCCAGTGGGCAGTTGTTGAAAGTCACCATCAATTATTCACATGATCCTCTTTTGACTGATGCAGTAGAAGGGCAAACTTCAGAGTGCTCATCCCCTTCACTTCCTTTGGAGCCAGTCCTACATTCACTTATGCTAATTATGATTCCTCCTAGGCCAAAGCTGATAAGCTATTCCAGTTGATTCTGTAAATATTTGATTTGTTTCTAAACAATGTTCCAATAGACACTGAGAGGGTTTTATTTCATCTTTGAAGATTTGTTTGTACAGCAATTGACAGTCTTGTCCCTGCAGGGAGAGTCTGGCTACTTGCCTTCCCAGAGTAGCTGAATCCTGCTGTAACATAATGTCAGCGGCTCCTCTGGTAAGGATGCAAGCGTCCTGCTCTTGAGACCATTGCCTTTTTCTTTTAACCATTTCTCCAATATTTACCAAATGCATTTAACACTCCTTAATATACCTCTTTTATTCATAATTATCCCCTTTAATTACTCCTCTTAAGAAAGATTACACTCTATAAAAGATTTGGTAGTATACCAAATACAACTTTTGGAATTATCATTGCTGTGAATATAAACAGTTTAAAAGAGAAAAATAAGAACCTAGTGAATATTTAACTGTTTTATGTAACTTTAAAATCATTTCCAATTTTTGTGACTCTGCATAGAGAGGCATTTGGACTGACTAAAGAGCACTGAATTTGGAATTAAAAAAAAAGCAAACATGGTTCAATCCTGCCTGGCAACGTATTTATTTGTAATAAGTCATTTATTTTTCTAGATCTTACTTTCCTGATTTATAAAATAAGAATAACATCACCACCTTACAAATTTGAGAATCAAGGAAATAATGTAATACAGTAAATTAAGTTTGTCATAATTATATGATTTAATTTTCTTAACTGTATTCAATGTTCATAGTTTATTTTCTCTAATGTTTTCACTTAATATTTGCTATATAATTATTTTCATATATCTATATAATTTACAGACTCATGGTATTTTATTGTTCCCTATCTTTACTTTTAGAAGTCACTGTGTTTTAAACTCAACATGTGTATAAATGAGCTTATGCTTACTGCATAATGATAAATCAAAAATAGGATACAAAATAAGGCTTAACTATATAAAAATGCATGTGCATTGACAAGCACTGAAAAGTAGCTGCAGAAAATTTTTAACAGTGGTTCCTTATATGCTTTTCCATATTATAAAAAGTTAACATTTTTAAATATGCCTCAAGATAACTAGTAAGTTGACTTCTATACAAAATAATTAAACATAAGCTAATTAAATTTTAAAGGATATCTGCTTAAATTTAGAATTTCTGATATGTTTTATGAGGTCTCCAAAGCCACACATAATTTTGGCAATCTGATAGAAGCACTCATGGAACTCAGCTAAGGTTTATTATAGTGAAAAGATACATGACGAGATCAGCAAGGGAAAAAGACACAGGCAGAGTCTGGAGAAATCCATTTATATGTTCTCTTCTACTCTCTCTCTTCCAAGAGGGGACAAAATTGTGTGTACTCTTTTATCTAGTCATAAAAAAATACAATAGCATGTATGTGGTATTTCTGTCCAGAGAAGTCCATCAGATGTTCAACCCCCAAGGGTTTTACTGAGGCTTGTTAGTCAGCTCGGGTTGCTAGAACAAGTGCCATAGATTGGGCAGCTTATAAACAACAGAAACTTAGTTCTCACAGTTCTGGAACCTGAAGTCTGAGATAAGGCCAGCATGGTTAGGTCCTGGTGAGACATAATCAGGACCTCTTCTGGGTTGCAGACTATCAGCTTCTTCTTATATTCTCGCATGGCAGAAAGGAAAAGAATGAGAAAGCTCTCTGAGGTCTCTTTCATAAGGGCATTAATCCCATTCATGAGGCCTCCACCCTCATGCCCTAATGGCATCCAAAGGCCACACCTCCTAATACCATCACATTGGGGGTTAGGAGTTCAGCATATGAATTTGGGGGAGACACGAACATTCAGTCTATAACGGCTGGTCATGTAGGTACCCTCTGCCTAGCACATACCAAAACTCCAGACTCAGAAGAAAAGCCAATGTTCAGCATAAACCATATCATTTGTACAAAGGGTCTGGGCATAGTGAATGACACTTAATAGTTAGGAAATAGAGAGAAGCTAAGTTTCCAGATACAAGCCAAGAGAAAAACTTGGCAAGTAGGCCTTTTCAAAGAAAGCAGCCTAAGGCCTACTATACTGACTCTTTTCTGCTCATGATAGTAAAATTATTCTTTGTGTCAGAATTGGTTATCAAGCCTGTCCACTGGGGATAACCTCCCCAGTTTGTGTCAATAAAGCTTATTAGTGTTGAAGAGAATATTAAGTGAACAACTTTTTGTTCATGGTTCTCTGGGAGAAGAAAAGACTCCTCTATCATTCCATAGGATTTCCCTTTATGTGAAAGAATGATGGTTGAAGAAAGGATGATGACAAATGGACAACCCTGCACTTTGTCTTATAATACAGTGGTTATAATATCTGAGGTGAATAATCAGAAACCCATACATTTGATGCTCACATCTGAACCAAAATTTATGACACATGGTCTGAAAATAAAAAGGAAGTAGGACAAAATAGTAGGTTGCATTACATAGTCACTACATATGCTTGGGTCCTTTCTTTAACAAGACTCACAGGAGCTATATCACAACAATAGACTATTTCTTTGACAACAGTGACTTAAAACCAAATTTGATTATGAACTAGTCTGTAAGTACAATGTATAGATGTCTTTCTATTGGTCATTAACAGCATTATAAATTCAAAATTACATATAATATGTTTTGCCATGTTGATTAAACATGAAAAAGAAAGTGCGGGGATTATTAAATAACAGATTATGAATTTGTTGTACAATCGTCTAATTGAACATGATACTTGCATCTTGAGAAAAAATTGCAGCATAAAAATAATAACTGTGCTATATCTTAATTGCATATGAAGTTTGCAAAACATACTTTACAAGTTTTTAATTGGCAATTTTATTATACACAGCTTAAAAATGGTTCTGAAAAGAAATAATATTTATTATAAATTTAATTTGAATTATTCAAATCTGTTTATTTTGAATGTCATTGTTTAGGAGGAGCTATCACATGACACTTTTTTGATATCATTATTGATTAATCTAAACTCTACCCTAAAAATAAATTACCAATAAAATTATTACAGAGTTTGGAGAACTAAAGAAATCAGTGAAAAAAAGTTATTGCATGTCATTTGGTAGAATGATGAACCAAAACACACATCTACATATCACAAAAAAGGAAACCATTTTTTATAATTAATCGACACTTCTTTAAGAATCCCTTATGTTCTATGCTTTAGAATCTTGAGTGTTAAATTTTAAAGTTAAGATTTGAGAGATTGGCATAAAGATGGTGTTTGAAACTCTGGGTGTGAGTGTGATATATCAAGGGGTATAATACGCATGCTGCAGATGGACCAGAAAAAGGAGCAGAGTCAAGGAAACAACAACCTTTGAAGGCAGGTTGGAGAGAGAAAAGTTAGGAGAGAATATTGAGAGGAGACAAAGAAGTAGTGGAATGAGTACATTTTATGTGGATATTATCATCTAATTGTATTTTCTAGCTAGCACTACCAGAGTAAATTAGAAGTCATGAAAAATACTCAATAACCCAAATAATTACCTGAGAAATAATGAAGAGACGTCAACTCTACCTGTCAAACATAACCTAAACTCAATGCCTTTATTGTAAACTAAGACATTTACGAAACCATGTGTATGTTTATTTAGTCATTCATTGTAAGCTAAGAATTTTGCTCAAAAATGTCAAACAGCAGATCTGCCTCAAGAACTTTTTAAAACACTTCCCTAGATTAAAGATACAGTAAAAGTACAAGATCATTTTTATGGTTCAGTGTTAGATGTACTCAAAACATCATGCTTAAACTAATTTAAGTAGTTTTTCTCTTAGAATCAAAATTAACTATCTATGAAGTTATTACTCTTATTTGAAAATCCTAACAATTCATAACTGTTAGATTCAATTTAACAAACATTAATTAAGTGCCAAATTGTATCAGATACTATTCTAGATGCTTTGAGTACATCATAATCGTAAAAAAAAAATCCTGTCTTCCAGGATTATATAACAATATAAATTACATAGTATATTAAAAGGTGATAAATGCTATGCATACAAGAAAAGATGGAGAAAAGTGAGGGAAATCAGAGTACTGTGGGATGTGCTGGGATGCGTTGGGAGCAGATTCCATCATTATTAAACAAGATGATAGAACTGACTTCCTGTGTTGGAAAACTAGTGAAATCTGCAACAAACTGGGAGTAAAAAAGGAAAAGAAAGTAAGGTGCTAGCTCAGAAGCTTTGTCGTTTTGCGTTAGAAAAAGTTGACAATGGAAGGGTGTACCTATTGAGCAATGTGATGTTTGGTTGCTGTTATGTTTTATATTTTTTATTTTTATTTTTTGGTCATGTGCTCATGAATGCTATGTTAGAAAACTATTTTTTTTTTAATTAAAATTTATGGCGGTGACATTGGTTAGTAAAGTTACATAGGTTTCAAGCGTACAATTCTGTAACACATCATCTCTGTCACATTGTGTGTTCACCACCCAGAGTCAGTTCTCCTTCTGTCAGCATATATTGTATCCCATTTACCCTCATCTACCAGCCCTCGCCCCCCTTACCCTCTGGTAGCTACTAAACTATTGTCTGTGTCTATGAGTTTTTGTTTTTTGGTTTGTCTGTCTTGTTCCTTTGTTGCTTTCAGTTTTATATCCCACATATTGGTGAAATCATATGGTTCTTAACTTTTTCTGTCTGACTTATTTTGCTTAGCATAATAATCTCAAGATCCATCCATGTTGTTGCAAATGGTACTATTTCATCTTTTCTTATGGCAGAATAGTATTCCACTGTGTATATATACCACAACTTCTTTATCCGATCGTCTATCGAAGGACACTTTGGTTGTTTCCATGTCTTGGCCACCATAAATAAAGCTGCAATGAACATCAGAGCACATATATCTTTATGGATAAATGTTTTCAGATTTTTTTGGTAGATGCACAGGAGAGTCTGGATTGCTGGGTCATATGGTAATTCTACTCTGAATTTTTTGAGGAACCTCCACACTGCCTTCTGTAGTGGTTGCACCAATCTGCATTCCCATCAACAATGTATGAGGGTTCCTTTTTCTCCACAGCCTCCCCAACACTTGTTACTATTTGTATTCTTGATGATAGCCATTCTAAACAGTATGAGGTGATATCTCATTGTGGTTTTTATTTGCATTTCTCTGATGATTAGTGATGTTGAGCATATTTTCATGTGCCTATGGCCATCTGTGTGTCCTCTTTGGAGAAATGTCTCTTCAGGTCCTCTGCCCCTTTTTTAATTTTATTGTTTGTGTTTTTTTTTTTTTGTTGAGTTACATAAGGAACTCATAAAACTATTTTGAATGTGAAAGAAAAGAAAGAGGATATACTAATCACTAGATGAGTGTTATGAAAGTTCATTATCATAAGAGTTTAGTGTCTTATTAAGAATTGGGTGTTTGGGCAAATCTCATAGAAGACTCAGACTTAGACTGGGCATTCATTCATTCATCAAACATTTACACATCATGTTGCATGTAGCATGTTTAAATTCATTCTGTTGGGAGCAAAGATTTTTGTCATGTAAGAGCATGACATAGTCATGTGTGTGCATTACTGAGATTTATTCTAGTTCTTCAGATTTACCAGTTAGACAATCTTTTCTTCAACTAAGTGACAGAGACAGGAATAAAATAGAAGCTGGGAATGTTAGTTAAATGTGAATATATATGTAATGGAAAAACAACAAAACAACAAGTAGTTGAAAATGCAAACTCTTAGAATAAAGAATAACACCAAAGTTCAATTAAAGCTTCAGTGATTGGGAAGTTAATCATTGCAATAGTGGAGATAGGAATATGAAGGAGGAATACTTATGTACACAGGAAGAAAAGCTTAGTCTGTGATACATTAGTTTAAAGATCTATTATTTCTGTCAAAATGTCCAAAAATCAATTAGGAATGTGGGTCTGGAACCAAATAGGGTTTGTAGATATAAGTTGGAAGTTATTTACAGAGAAATGATACTTGAAGACGCAGTAGCAATTAGAGAGCTAGAGAAAAAGAATAGAAATGAAGATTTTCTGTATTTGAAGATAGAGGAGAGAGAAAGAGCATATATATACGTATATATATGGAGAGAGAGAGAGAGAGAGAGAGAGAGAGAGAGAGAGAGAGAGAGAGAGACAGAGAGATCATTGAAGGAAAAAAGAGAAGAAGTGACCAGAACCAGGAAAGTGCTTGTGTCATGGAACTCAAAGTCTTTAAGAAAAAGAAAAAAGTCATAGGGACAGAGAGAGGACTTATGTAAACAAAATAAATAAAAATGTTGGGAAAAAATAACTAGGTTGGAATAGAACATAAGGTGCATCTCAGGGACTACAGATACATATTAGAAAGTCAGTATGACGATTTGAATTCCTATATACAAAGTTGTACTTACACTTCAGATGTGAGAAGGCAATTGGAGTTTGTGTTTTGTTCTGTTTTTCAATTTTTTTTTCCAGCTCCACGAGTAATGCGTATTCATGATAAAAATATGGAATGTCTCTGAAACATAAAGAAAAAATAAGCTGGCGTATAGTAAGCCCTCAAATAATTTCAGTTTTATATTGCATTATTCCTATTATGTAATAATTATAGTAATTGCACTTTATCATAAGAATTTACAATGTGATTAATATTCTTATCCAGAATGGTTTTTATTTCATGTATTCTAATACTATGCACAAAGCTTGTGGTGCTTTATGTAGTTAATATATTTGAGTTTCAAAACAACTGCTATTGTTATTTCTGTTTTATAAATGGGGATACTGTGTCAAGAAAGGTTGAGTAACTTGTACAAAGTTGCACAGCTAGTCAGTTTTGTAGCTAGATTCAAACCCAAATAATCTACCTCCTCTCATCTTTAATACTGTCTCTCGATTACATGAAAGAATGTACGGACATTTATTTAACCAGTATTCTACTTTTGCCATTAGGGTCTTTTCAAATTGTTCTCTATTGTAGGTAATGCTGCACTAATAGAGAAAACTTTCTGCGTATTTCTAATTTTATTTCCTTAAGATAATATCCAAGAAGCAAAATTCTGGTTCAAAGACCACGTACATTTTTAAAGAATTTGATAAACATTTCCAAATTTCTCTTCAGAGACTATCAATGTATGCTCCCTAGAATAATTTATGTAAGTGTTTGAGTATTATATGTGTGTGTGCATACACACATGCAGACTTTAAATTTTCCTGAAAAGTTTGCCTGAAAAATCTAAAACTTTAATAATATAAGATTTTAGCAGACAATGATGATTACATTGTGTAGCGTTAGAGAAATGTATTTCATAGCTATACAGAGGTTGTTTAGAGGCAGGCAAAGTGATTATAAAGCTACTGTAATCATCTAGCCGTGACATAAAAAGAATGTCAACTAAGAAAATTAATGGGGATGAGATAGAAATCAAGCAGTAGGGCCATTATTTTTGGGACATTGCATTTAGTCAGAAAATTACTAATACTACTACAAAAAAAAAAAGAACCTGGAATATATCTTCAGTGATTTTGAAGGACACAAATTTGTTTACTTGTTTGTGGTACAATTTACAGTTTAATTTGTCATTTTTTATGTACATCTATGAGGTCTGACAAATGTATAGTCATATAATCACCACCAAAATCAAGATAGAGAGCAGTTCCACCAGCCCCCAGAATTTCCTTATGTACCTTTTAGTCAAACCCTATCTCCATGTCCAGTCACTGACAACAGTGATCTGTTTTCTTCTCTTACAGGTTTATCTTTTCCAGAATATCTTATGAATGAAATCACACAGTATATTAGGCTTTTGAGTCTTGCTTCTTTCACTTGGTATAATATGTTTGAGATTCATCTTTGCTATTCATTCCTTTTTATTACTGAGTAGCAGGTATTCCTTTTTACTACTGAGTAGTAGTCCATTATATAGATGTACTCCAGTTTTTTTAATCCATTTACCAGTTGAAGGATATTTTGGTATGAATAAAGCTGCTATAAACATTCATATACAGGCTTTTGTGTGAACGTAAGTTTCCATTTCTCTTGAAAAAATATTTAGGAGCAGTGTAGCTTGGTTGTGAGGTAAGTATAGTTTAACTTTATAAGGAATGGCCCACCCCTTGGCATTTGCGCTAGTAATGTATGGGAATTCTAATTGTGCCACATCTTGCCAGCACTCGGCATTGTCAATATTGTTTATTTTACCGTTTTAATAGGTGTGTAGTAGCTTGTGATTTTATTTTGTGTTTTTCTAATGACTAATGATATTGAACATATTTTAATATATTTTCCAGTGTTTTTAATTATTTTTGATTGAAGGTTATGACTCTAAGGAAAAGTGAAAACAGTTAATAATATCAAAACAAACAAACAAAAAAACATATTGAATCTCCTAGGTTATGGCTTAAGATAAAATAATAATTAAATGACAAAGGTAAATCTTTGGAGACAGGGCTAATACATTTGGTAAAGGTTGCTGGTTGATTAAATGAGCTTTAAAATGATATATAAAGTGTTGAGAAAAAAGATCCCAGGTTACAACGTCAAGAACAACAGAGACAGTATAAGAAGAACAAAATAAAAATTGATAATTTGGAGGAAAAGTAGTAAAGATGGTCAGAAGCAATATTTCCTTTCATCTGTATACCAGTGAACAATGAGTAATTAAAGCAATGAATTTAAAATTTTAACATAAGCAAATAAATATTGGCATTTCTAGTTGTCAGAAGGGGCATATGAAGTATTTCTAGAACACTAGGGAGGATAAACCTTGTTTGATAGACACAATCTTGATAAATACGGAGGCAGATAGCACTGAAAATTGATGTATCCATAAGTAGGATTGTCGAAACATTTTCAAGAGCATCGGCAACAGGATGAAAAATAAAGAAAAATGCCAATATTGTGTGAACATATTACCTAAAGCACAATTCCATAGAGGATTTATATAATGCTTTCCACTGGGTATGACGAAACTGGCCCAAAGGCAAGGACAGGCTCCCTCACTAATCTGTTGGAAACTCCATTCTGCCTCAAGCAGGGGTCAGTTAGCTGCTCTGCAAAGTTATTGTTTAAATGAATAAATTAAAAAAAAAAGAGCTTGATGCTAAAGCAGAACAAAGCAATAAAAGTAAAACTTAAATGTTAATTAGAATAAATAAATAAAATAAAAGTAAAATATGTAAATCATTATACATAATATATTATGTATAATACAAATAAAAAGATGAATGAAATAGACGGGACACGATACAATGTGCATTAAGAATGAGTGGACAGAGCGATAAATTCAACACAGTCTCTCTTCTCATGGCGCTCATACATTAAGCAAGTAATTATAATAAAGAATAGCCAATGTTAGCAAAGACAAGGTAATTTGAAAGTGTAGGAAGCTCTCCAGTTAGTTCAAATTTAACACGAAGATTTATGAAATCTGGAAGTAGAATTAATAGAAAGTGCAACTCGAACACCTATCAGAAAGCAAACTCCAGAACAAATTGAGACTTATGAAACATTCCAAGACAATGAAAAAGTAATTTTAGTCATGTTCAGAGCAGGGAAATGAACATTGAAAGATCAGTTATGCTGCTTGTAAAAGACAGTAGAATGTTGAGTTTGCAGAACTGTTTAACTAATTGCACTGATCTCCAACAAAGAAAATAAATGGACTAGAAAGCCTGTAGGAGGTTTTGAAGCCTACGGTAGAAGAGAAGTTGTAGAAAGTGTTCTTGAAATGAGTCCAGGTCTCTAGAAAAACATGCCAATGACATCATGCTACCTCTAAGTTCTAAGTTCACAGAAAACATGAAAAATACCGGTTGACTTCTCATCTTAAAGTTCACACACTCCCAGCAACTGAGAAATCCTTCTTTTGTCATCGTTCTGCTTTTGGTTTGGAGTTTTACAGAAATTATGAATACATTGGAAAGACTCTGTTTCAGTAATTTTCTTCCAGATAATCAAGTCATTTTGATTATAAAATGGTTAACATGTGAAATCTATGTAGTTTTAGAATATTTTAAAAATTATAACATGAATTATAGTGATTTTAGAGTTTTGATGTTTGAAGAGATATCATGAAATTTATAGGTATATAGATTGTTGCTTTTTGTTTAAACTAGGCAGCAGAAATGGCTATAAACTGACTCTAAACCAGGATTCCATGAATAACTGTTGGAATTAAACAATAAATACCGCTTGGTGATTTTAAAAATTTTTATATGATCTTTGAGAAACTGTGAAGAAGGGATAAAGTATTGGATAAGAATGATGTAGTCATCTACTCAATCTCTTATTACTTTGTTTACTCATCTTTAAAAAGACATTTTAGCACTTCTCTATGTCAGGCATAGTGCTATTCAGTAGTGACAGCAAAGTTTAACAATAAAGGACCTGAGACCTGACCTCACAAAAGCTCACACTCTAGTTGGAAATAAAAAGGACATGTGAGCAATTGCAGTAGAGTGTGATAAATTCAGTAAGTGTACTTCTGAGCATCAAAAGATAATTAAGAAAGTTAATGTAATTAATCTTTTGACAGGGATGGGGAAGATGTCAAAAAGAAAATGATGCTTTATTAGAGTCTGATTTTTGTTGTTACTTCAAGAACAAATTGCCTGTTGAGCACATATATGCACAGGAACTTTTAAAGGTCTCCATCCATTTTAACATATTTTAGAAATAAAGTAGAAAAATGCAAGTCATTGATGTACAAATGTAGATTTGTAGCAGATTGTGTAACAAAGTACAAATAGTTTCAGTTAACAAGTCAATGCCAACCATTCTTTCACTGTCTGTTATGAGGTTATGTACTTGACATTGATTCCTTAAGTATTTTTATCAATGACTTGGGTGAACACGTAAAACATAAATTTGGAAATGATAAAGCTGGGAGGGGTGGTTAAAACATTCCTTCAAGCCCACATAGTTTAATAACCTCTTGAAAGTTTAATAGCCTCTTCATGTGGTTGAGAAATGATGTTAAAGAAATGTAGGCCAGTTTGAAATATTAATTAAAAGATATTGCATATATGTAATATTTCAATAGGTATCTTAGTTTGGAAAATAGTTTATGGGATATTGCAGAGAATATATCAAAATAATTTAAAACAATTTCTAATTGCATCACTAGTATATTTTCTTTGCAAAAAAATCTAATATAGGCATATAGTTTGGCCACATTTAATGTGAATTTGAATTATTTAAATATGAAGTAGAATATGTATAAAATATTTATAGATTTCACTTCTTGAGAAAAATGTTGAAACAAATTACCCTAAATTTAAAAACCATTGAGAGAATTGAAAACAGTTTACACTATTGCCACAAGGTGGTGCCATAGTGATAACTGTGCCCAGTACTGTAAATATTCTTCCAATCTTTTCTCTGCGTTTACATAATTATGTATTATGCTTATAACTGTATTCATACTTTGAGGCTTTATAAATACATTAAATGATTATATATATAATTAAATGATTATATATATAATTAAATGATTATATATATATATATATATATATATATATATATATATGATTGCAAACTGGAACTTTCGGACTTCAGTAAATGAAATTTGTTAGGAATCTGCCTCATTCTTTAACTGCTGTCTAATATTCCTTAGTGAGGAGATACTGTAATTCATTTAACAAGTCCTGCATCAGTGGTCATTTAGGTGTCTTACAATTGTTCCTTAATGCAAATAATGTCATAAAGAACATTCTTGAACGCTTATCTTTGTATACACAGGCAGGTGTGTCGGGAGTATATATTCTACCAGAAGACATTTCAGTCTCAAAGCAAGTGAACGTTTTTAATTCTGATAAATTTGGCCAAATTGTCCTTTCACAGGTTCTAACAACTTAAGCTCTAACCATCATTGCATAAGAATGCTCATTTTCTTTCACATTACCATGACTGAATGTTGCCACCTGATACAAAAAATGTTGTTGGTAGTAATTTATTATTTCTTCATTAGTAATGAGGTTAAATAGGTTATAAATTTTTTTGTGAGCTTTTGTGTTTTTTGTTCAGTGATTTGCCAGTTCATATCATTTGTCAATTTTTCACTTTTTTTTAGGGAATTACATTTTTTTTTCTTTTGGATTGGTCAGAACTTTTCTTGTTATGGATTTCAATAATTAGATCGTTGTGTCTGTTTTTTTTTTTTCTTCTCTTATCCTGTCACTTATCTTTAAACTTTGATAATGGTGGCTTTCATTGCAAATGAGTTTTAATTCTTAGGTGGCCAAACGTCAGGATTTTTCTCTTATAGCTTCTGGGTATTGTTTTGTTTTACTTTGAAAGAATTTCCAAAATTTTTAAGCTCTACAAAGGTATTTCTTTTATTTGACTATAACGTGATCATGTGTTTCTTTTAAAACATTTTGTGTTTTTGTACACATGTAATTTGTTTTAATGGATATCCAATTATCTGAGTACCATGTATTGAATAGACCTCTTCCTTCTCCAATGATTTGAATTACCTTTACCATGTACCAGTTCCAAACATACATTATTCTGTGACCAGATATTTTATACTGTTCTACAGCTGGCCAAAATGTTAACATGTCCATACAAATAAATGCAATGGATCACAGAATTATCCCCACTTCCCAAGAAGCAGGAAAGAGCACAGTGAGTTAAGGGTCTTGTATGAAGTCCCATGACTACATTGGTGGCCAACCTGGCCAGGCCTGTGAACACATTTTTCTTATTTCTTAGTGTTTTTTCCCATTCTACTGCAAACTATGATTTGAGATCAAATAAAAATAGTTAACCGTTACCCTCTTTTATCTTGATTCATTTTCAGTAACAGAGGAAGCCTGTAGTAGGTCCCCGTGCCAGAACGGGGGCACGTGTATAAATGGAAGAACTAGCTTTATCTGTGCTTGCCGACACCCTTTTACTGGTCACAACTGTACTGTCAAGCTGATAGAAGAAAATGCTTTAGCTCCAGGTAAGAAAGTGCATATTTCCTTGGATTTGTTCAATGTCATAAACAAAAATCTTTTTGGAAAATATTTATGAATGAATATTTAAGACTGCTTAATCTGGACTCATATGAGAATTAATTCCCTCTTCTTTTGAAACTTATCGAATAATGCACATGATTTACAAGTGGAAATATTTCTTTGTCAGGTAAATTCATATTGATGATGTACACTTGTTGAAATTTTCAATACTAGTATAATAGAGGCAGGTTTTATTTTCTCTGTGCATGTATATATCTGACAAGTGTTAGATGTATATATCTAACAAGTGTAAACTTTTTCTCCTCACACAAGTTGTTAAGCAATATCCCTTTGATTCATATCAGATATGGTCATTTAAACGAAGCTTTAATAAATGCTTAGCAGTATATCTTCCAAGAAGTTTAAGCTAATAGTGCTTTTTGACTGAGTGAGTTAGAACATGCTCAAATGTATTGAGTAGAAGATGCCTTTTTTGTCCATTGACCTTCATAAGTGTTGGTGCTATAAATTTACTTCAAGAGGGCACCACTTCTGATTTTTATACAAGAAAATATAGGCAACATTTAAAATATGTTCTCTTTCATTAGGGCAAAAACATATTTCAAATCAAGCTTTTCTTAATAGGCTGCATAGTGAAGAGTAAATTTTTAAATCTCAGCCTTTGTAAGCACATTTGGCATTAATTACATAAAAAATTCCTTTTGTCTACTTCTCTACAGTGCGTGTGACTTCATTTGGTTTCTGTTTAGCCTCTAGAAACTGTTTGACAAGGTGCTGGAAAAATTGTTTCTACAGTCATGTCAGCTTCAATTCCTTCAAGGGGCTTTAAAACATTCTGGCATACCATAATAATCACTGAGTGCTTTGAATTTCTTCATCTCCGGAGAGATCAAAGCAACATGCAAATTAATCTTTGAGGCATTTTTATGAGGGTAGACTCAAGTGTTATTATCATTCTTTCCTGATCTAAATGGAGAAACTGAGGCTAAGTGATTCGGATAACTCAGCCAAGAGGCAGGCATCTAGACATGTCTGCCCTTGATGAATGCCTTTTTTTCCCTTCTGCTAACCCTTTTTGTAACTGAGATAAAATGATAAGACATGAGAAAAGGCAAAACATGATAGAAACATGAAAATTAACTCTTTGCATTTTTTTCCTTTAACAGATTTTTCCAAAGGATCTTACAGATATGCACCGATGGTGGCATTTTTTGTGTCTCATACATATGGAATGACTACACCTGGTCCTATCCTATTTAATAATTTGGATGTCAATTATGGAGCTTCCTATACTCCAAGAACTGGAAAATTCAGAATTCCATATCTAGGGGTGTATGTTTTTAAGTACACCATTGAGTCATTTAGTGCTCATATCTCTGGATTTTTAGTGGTTGATGGAAGAGACAAGCTTGCATTTGAATCTGAAAATATTAACAGTGAAATACACTGTGATAGGGTTTTGACGGGAGATGCCTTATTAGAATTAAATTATGGGCAGGAAGTGTGGCTGAGACTTGTAAAAGGAACGATTCCAGCCAAATTTCCCCCTGCTACTACATTTAGTGGTTACTTGTTATACCGTACATAAATTAGTATGAAAGACAGACTACCACCTATCCTGAGAAGCAGCCAGTGTTGTTATCTATCTTTGCACGCACATCTCTGTTTTTCAGTTTTTCTACATGAAACAAAAATCATTTTTTTTTTAAATCTGAGTAAGGCTGTTTGTTTATTTCATAAAATTATTTGAATATCTTTTGGATAAACTGTATATGAAGTTCTTGCTCCTAAAGGGATTTAGTGGCACAGAAAACAAAGTGCATGTATTATCATAACTATTTTTGTTTTCTCATGTTAAGTCATTTCAGCGTAAAGTAATAGTATACAATAGCAATCACTCAATATTGTTAGTCACCATAGTCTTTCCAATAAAATATCAACTTGTGTTATTCCTTGTATATATAAATATATAACATATATTTCCTAAATTCACACATGCGAATAAATTACTCAAAGACTAAGAAGTATTTTTTTTTAGTTTTGATTTTTACTCTTTACTGTTGAGTTGATCAAAATATTCAAATTTTCATTTGTAATAAAAATTAAGAAAGTTGAGTTTGGCATTTTAAATATGCTTAACTATTGTTCTCTTCCTGTAATTAGAGGATAAAGTAATCAACAAATATTTGAATACTTATAGCAAAGTATAAGGATATATATAAGTGGATCTTTTGCCTGCTTCCATTATACAATATCTACAGGGGGAAAAAAATGAAATCTTTCTCATAGCCTGTCCTTTTGCAGCAGCACATAAAGACCTGCCCAGTTTTTTATACAGGGTACCTAATGCTTCATAGTAATACTATGGTTTGTGGGATGCTCTCTATGTCCGGATTCTCTTCCAAGAAACTCACATGTCATATCTCATTGATTCCTCACAAAGACTTATAAGGCCAGTGTTATTATCATCATTTTTATAGTTGAAGAAACTGAGACAGAGAGATTAAGAAATGGACCAATCTCCACAACTAGTAAGGACTGAGGCAGAATTTATCATCATCCAGCCTAGTACCCACATTCATCCTTTCTCTATATTGCCTCCTACAGATATACCACGATTTATTTCCTCATCCCTTATCAAAGGTCATTGAGATCATCTCCAATGTTTTATTATAACAATATTGTTGTAGTGAACACCCTTCAAAATACCTTCCTTACATATTTGACAAAGTATTTCTGAAGAATGGGTTCCTATATGTAATAGCAAAAATAATAATGAAAAAAATTCGACATGCAAGCATTTTTCATAAATTAATTTATTTAATGTTCACTATAATCCTACGAAGTATGTATTAAACCTATGAGATACATATCATATATTATTATCCTCTTTCCACTGATGAGAAACAGAGGCACATACAGGGTAAGTAATATTCCCAATATTTGGAGAACTTCTGGAACAAAGGATAAGCATAGTATTTTTATTTTGATAAGTACTATCAACCTGCCCTTGAAAAGATTAGTACCAATCCATAGTCCCATTTTGTTCATGTAAAAGAGTGCTCTTTACCCCCACATGTCCTCATCAAAACTCGCAATTTTAAAAATACTGCCAATCTTCCAGGTGAAAATAGTATTTCCTTGTAACAGAAACTTGAAAACTTCTCAAATTTGCTGCAACTTGAAAGCATATGTTTAAAGACTCGTACACAAATGTTCATAGGAGCTTTTTTTTTTTTTTGGTAAAAATTAGGTACCATTCACATGTCCAACAACAGGTGAATGGTTAAGCAAACTCTGGTGTATTCATACAGTAGAGGACTTCCAAGCAATAAAAAGGAATTAACACCCTACAAAATATATGAAACTCATAATCGTTTTGTAGAAGACTTCAAACTGCAGCCTGACGAACCTCCGCCAACTGGTAGGGATGTGTGAAATGAGCAATTTAAAAAATATATATTGATGTATAATTGATATATAACATTGTACTAGTTTTAGGTGCACTATATGATGATTTTATGTACATATTGTGACATAATTACCACAACAAGTTTACTTAACAGCCATCACCTCACATACTTAGAATATTTTTTCTTACAATGAAACTTTTAAGATCTATTCTCTTAGCAACTTTCAAATATATGATACAGTATTGTTATCTTTAGTATTGCCCATTAGAATGTCTCAGATTGAGCCAAAATAGCTCGGCATTCCTACCCTAGCCTCCCACGATAGACTCAGGCAGCCAGGTGTGTGTTAGATGCTGACGAGTGACGGCTGGATGATTGACAATTTCTAGTCTGTTGTGTATAAATTGTGCTATTTTCAAAAATATTTGGAAAGTTTTCATAGTTTCTTTAGTCCTTGCCTAATATTACATCACAATCTAATATGTTTTTCATTTTATTTTTTCAAGGACTTATAGACTAAGTAGAATTTTTGTCTTTTAAATATTCTTTTCAACATAGATTCCAGTGATTGCAATGTACTGCCTTTTCTTTACTATTAGCAGAGCAGAAGGAATTAAATCATTTGATGATATTTGTCATTGCCATGCACAATTTAGTTCATTGACTTTGTAATTAGATAAGAACATTTAGCATTAAATGATGCTTTGGTGGTTAGGATTTTAATTATTAATATTATTCTTTATTTTTATAAGTATCTGTAGGAATACACAAATGACAAATTACTACTAAAAGCCAAGAGGCATTGTAGCAACCTTTAAGTTTCTGTGATATTGTTTGGTTATATTTTTTAAAAAATCCACCCAATATAAGTCAATTAATTTGTAACGTATTTCTAATTGTCGTGATCTAACTTAACCATGTGTCTAAAATGTAACACTGAGACATTTTTGATTTCACCTATGGAGACAGCAATGAGTACCATTTTGTAGACTGAATTCCCGAGCCCTTCTCTCCCACCATACCCTGACCAGCAGGCTCCTGAAGTACACTAGGTCCATAATTACTGATGACAATCTCATAGTAATTAATTAATTAATTAATTTATTTATTTATTATTTAGTAAATACCTACTTTATGACAGGCAGAATAAATCATATATAAAATAATATAAAAATAAATATTAAGTAAATCAGTACAGACAGATGCTGCATTTGAAATATATTACCCAGAGTCATGAGGGTATTTACTATCTGCAAAATCTTGAGTATCTCAGTAAGAATGGCAATGTATCTTTAATAACCACTCCCTCTTTTTCCGGCACCTCTGACCAAACTTCCATTACCTCCTTTGGGTCACTTAAGGAATTGAGGAAGTTCATATTCAAAGGTAAGTGTGCCTAAATTGTTCTTCTTTACTCTCTTTCACCTGTCAAAACTCTCATTGGACTAATAACATTTGGGCATCAAGAAATTATTAAAATAAGCCATATTGATTTTTGGTTGTCTAACCTATTTAATCCTAGAGATGATTTTATTGTTCATCTATTTCAAAATATAAATTTACTCAATCAACTTAATTTCTAATTTGTACAAGATCAGTTACATTATATATTATTTATATATTATATACTATGTATCATATATATTATATATAAAATATATATTACATATTAATGTATCATTTATATATTATATAAACATCCAATTAATTATATACATCTATGCTAGGTTTTTATTTACTGAACATATCTAATATAAATATGTATTTTTATCTATGTACTATATATATGCATATATTGTATGATATAAAAAATCTTAAGTGTTTTTTTCATGCACTTTTATCTAAGTCTGAAGAAATGGGTACACAACTTGGTAACTTTCTTTAAAAAATTGTTATCGTTTATTAGTGTCAACTTTTTCACATTAGAAACTGGTTGAATAATACTCTTTGTCTTTATCGAAGGCAATTTTTAATGTAATACGATTTACTTATTATTCAAAACTGTTTGCCTATCCTTTGTACTTGCAAGGTGTGTGTGGGACACAGTAACGCAGAAGTGATAGGCCTACCCTTTCTAGATTGTACATTTAGTTGTGTTGACCACTCCTGTTGAAGGCAGAGATGTGTGCTGCCCCAGTGGTTTCCAGCCCAGCGTTTCATCAATGAGCCGAGGAGTGTTATCGAGCACCTTCCCTTGAGAGCTTTTACCACACAGCTCAGTGAGGATCTTCAATGAGCTATAGTGTTTGTGTTCAGAGAAAACAATCATAAAGCAGTGTTTATTTCTCTGGGCTGACATCCTAATTAAACAATCTCAAACTCTGGAAAAAGTCCAAATTTTGGAGTTATTATTACATTTACTCATGCATTGCTTCATCAGTTGTCAAAGCCTGGGCTTTAGTCAAATGTTTTCCAGATACCAACTATTGAATTTAGTAATATTTAGAATGTTTTGAAATGTCATTTGCAAAGTTTTTAAAATGACACCCTATAGCAGATTCTGGTTGTAATGTGATTTCCTATTAGTAGTTAGATTGAAATAAATACTTTTATCAAGCTCACTGAAAATTACAGTGGAAATGCTACATGACACAACCTAGAAGTCAGTGTATTTTTCAGTATATTTTCAGTGTATTGGAATCAACATCCAAAAGTTTGGGTTCAAATACTTATTTGAATTTTCTGGTTTTTAGATGCAAATAAATACTGTATTAAGTCCACCGTATCAAGTTAAGAATGAAAATACTACCTGACACAACCTGAGGGGTGAGTGTTCTTATAAATACTACTCTGTTTACTTTAGCCACTAATGAATAAATTGACTCACTAGATTCTTTTTACCAGAATACAGACACTTACAGATAGATTTAAAATTTTATTTTTGTATTTTACTTTCCCTCATTGAACTTTGCTGTCACCATCATCACCATGACAATATTAATTACACAAAATATGTATGAAGAGGACTACATGTTTATTTCTTCATATACATAAATCTATGGATTAAGGATGATAGTAATTTGCCAGAAAACATATTTAGGAAAAAATAATTTATTTGTACTACTTAGACATTTCCAAAAATGATTGAAGATAACTAGGTGGGTAATATAATATTTGATAAGAAAAATATTAAACTTTGATAAAGAGAGTTGCTACTTATATTTCAAATATATGTCAAAAATATGTGCTTTTTAAATCTTAATTTCAGAGATGTATTCACATGTATGAGTTTCCATGATTTGTCATAAAGTAATCTTGCTGTTAACAAAGACTATCCTACAGAGAAGCCTCCCATTGTCTCAACCCCTCTTTTGATTCCCTTCTGTACCTTATTCCTTATCCTACTCTTGGAGATTTGCTATTTATATAATCAACATGTTTAGATTTCTTTAATCCTGCTGAGGAGGCAGCTAAATAGTATGGAAATTATTCTGTAGATGAAATTTAAAAGACCCTCTGGAGATTACAATTCTTTTTAATGTGACTTTCATTGCCCTTTCTGAATCTTATCTTTACATTTTTTAAATCATGATTCTATTTCATGAACTCTAATTCTATTTTCTTTAAATGGTTGGCACACTAACAGATCGTCAGTGGGTTTTAGCCTAACATAGAGCTCTACACTATGAACTAACTAGCAAACTATAAACTCCACCACGTAAAATGAATGGAAACAATAAACAAAGACCATCACTGCATTTCTGCATCATTTTGGCTTCTTTCTTCCCATGTGGTAGGACATATTAGAGAAAACAGTATCTGTATCAACAATACACCTATACCCTAAAGGCATTCTTGAATGTCACAAAAGAACCTATACTTTTAAATTTAAGAAATACATTGTAAATATCACTGGAGCAATATTGGTATCTGAAAACTGATTCTGTGGTCTACCCTGGACAATGGGCAGACTCAAGTGCCTACAGAACACCCTAAAATTCCATCAGGTGAGGTCTCAATCACCCATCAATAAAATTCTTGGTACTGCAGCTAGTGGAAGATCACTGAGATCAGGAAATGCAGAGAACACACAAGGAATGTGAAAATAATTAAATGTCTTGAATTCATTAATTAAATTTTAGAAATTTAGAAAATTTCCTAGTAAAATTCAGTTTACTCACCCGAAGGGACATATATTGGGATTTGTAATCACCAACCCAAAACTATTCCTGATTTCTCTTTTTTGAATCTAGAAAATTAAAATGTGACATCTATATTTGGCTAATGTTGTTATCTTTGTTATGTAGAGGTTTTAGGGCTATGACAAAGGCATCAAAAATTTCTTAAAATATTCTCATTCTGGGCTGCAACAAACAGCTACTACATGCCTTAGCCATGTCCTTAATATGTCCTGCACCAATATGCAGTTTTGCCAATGAGATGCATCTTTTCACACCATTGGAAAAATTATCTGGCAAGAGACCTTGTGAGAAACCTAATTTGCTATAGGGCCAAATAGTTACTGCCTCAGGGAGAAAACTCTTCCAACAGTAAATAATTATGCAGAATTTGATAGGCCATTCTCTTTTTGAAGTGCACATCACCACAAGTTACTAATTTCCCTATATCACCACAGTTTAAAGTCATATATTATTTCCCCTACAATTTTAAAATCAAAGCAGTGCCAACTTCAGGAAGAAAACTCCTGAATATTTTCTTACCCTAGAAAATATTCTGGCAGCTATAAGGCAGAACATGCATGGCAAAGACAAGAGGAAGAAGAAGAATAAGAAGAAAGAGCAAAACAGAAATAAGGGGGAGGAAGAGGAAGAAGAGTGGGAGAAAGAGAATGCCAATGAAAGGAAAAAGTCAGTAAGAAAGAGAAGGAGGAAAAACAACTAGAGTCAAATTGGTCAGTGTTGAGAGAAAGAGTATGGCCAGACACAGGATGAGATAGTATGGAAGAGTGAAAGCCCGCTGACATATAAAATACTGGTAACATTTCATCAAGTTCCCTCTAGCCTAGACGTAAAAAAGTAGCAGAGTAAATCTGTGATAGGGAAATTGCTATTGTCTCTACTCACTTTAGCTGCCATTTTGAAAATCTGTGAATCTTTCTTGAAAACATGTTAGGGCATATATTGTCATTTGGACTTTGCGGAATGCTATTCTCTGAGAAATGTGTAATAGCATCACCAACGAGGAAGGAAAGAGTGACGGATTACTTTATAATTTCAAAAGTTGTAGTTATGTGTTCTCATTTTATGTCTCTCTTGTTTCTTGAAACTTAGTAATTTTTCTAACAAGAAAAAATGTATCATTCCCACAAATTTTCTTTTAGTGGAATCCCAGATTATTCTCTGGTATAACGTGATTATCAGTGTGCTTACTCAGCATACTCCTAAAAGTCCTAAGAGGCTGCTCTGCATGTTAAAACAAAAGGCATGAATGGGTAAAGTGGGAACACTTTAATAAATGAAGCGTAAGCTTCAGTAATGGAATTGCCACTTTTTATACTGGCATTGTGGCTAAATAAATATAAGAAGTTAGCACATGTATTTAAACTTTTTTATATGTTTTCTGAGCTCTAAAAGTGAAGAACATGCTA
This sequence comes from Rhinolophus ferrumequinum, assembly GCF_004115265.2. Lineage (NCBI taxonomy): Eukaryota > Metazoa > Chordata > Mammalia > Chiroptera > Rhinolophidae > Rhinolophus > Rhinolophus ferrumequinum. The sequence continues at coordinate 43,595,018 of NC_046288.1, forward strand.
TATATGGATTTTTTAAAAAATATTTCTTAGAGTAGTGGCTTTAAAAGGAATCTGCATTGAATTCAGATTGCCCTTATGTAAAGTATGTTCTGTATAAATATTGATCAGAACATAATTTGTAATAATTCATACCATTCTCTCTCCCAAGCAGCTCCTAAAAGATAAGAGAAAATAAATTTCTACCTGTGGGAGAGGAAAAAATATCTTCCTTCTTTCCTTCTAAATTTTTCTTGCTGGACTAATAATCAAATTAACATGAGACAGATTAACAGGAGAAAATGACCAAATTTATTATACATACACATAATAGGGTTCTCCAAGGATTAGGGACCTGAGGACAGAGGCAGTTAAGGTTTATATTGCCGTTGAGCTAAGGAGAAAGCAGGGGTAGGGGTTTAGGACTTCAAAAGGTAGGAAGGCAATTTGCATAAAGATAGAAAAGCAAATGTTTAGTTAATGAATGTTTGCTGGGCCATCTTAACAATGGGACACAGAAGGGATTTTGATCAAAGGAAACTTGTTAGGTTCCTCCCTATCATACTTAGTTCATACTAAACTATAGTTATTTATGATAATAGCTCCCTTTCTGGAACAGGCCCTTTATCTAAATTCTTTTAGGCAGTTGGAGGGAAGGTCAAAGGTTCTTTCTGAGTCTTTTGTTTCTTAAAAATAACCAGCTTGAAACAATCAATGCTTTAAAAGGCATACTTTAGGGTGGCAAATTCTGCCTCCCTTTCACACCTAAAATAAAATTTCATTGATTTCAGCCTGCATCTTTTTTAGAAAAGAATACTAATAAACAAATATTATACAGAGGGAGCCAGAAAAAAAAATACACATTTTAAGAAAGGAAAAAAAAAAAAGGTATGACAATTGTAATACTCAGTATATACCAATAACAAAAGATGAATGCAACTCATATGCATACATTGTTTTTGGCACCTCTGGTATATATATATATATATATATATATATATATATATATATATATATATATAATTAGTTGGGAAAAGGAGGTTTTTTATAAAATCTCAGAACACATATCAAAGGCACATTGTTCTAATTTTCCCTTCCTGAAATATACCATCATCCAAGATTAAACTGAAAACTTTTCAGAATGAATGGAAAGATGTTCTGGAAGGCACATTACTTTCTTTTTCAACCACCAAAAGTTTGGAAAAGGCAAAGAAATAGGACAATTCTGTCCTTTTTTTGCCCATTGTACATCTTACTTTGACCTCTAGATGCACCCTCCCTGTGTTCCTCTGTTACTCCCCATATTTCCTCAGGAGCTTCTCAAACTGCTGTCATTTACCCAGCAACCAAGACCTTCCAGGTGCAGAAAAATGGAAGTTGCAGTACCTGAGAACTAGCCAAGACTTAATTGCCTCTCCCCAGGTCCATTGGCAGGAACTTTTATTCATTTCTCCCCCCACATACACTCTTTTCCTATGAAAGCAAGACTCAAGGCAAGGTACAACCTTCTCATTACCCAACAGCTTGATTCTCCACATGAGCCTCTGAATGTCAGCAGGAGAATGTCTGGCCTTGCAAGTTAAAGGAAAAGCGTTGTGTTTTTTTTGTTGTTGTTGTTGTTTTTTTAACTTTTATGATCCCGCTTCTCTTTCTGTGTTTTCCTTCTTCTCTTTGCCCTCTTCTTGCCCTTCTCCTCATCCTCTTCTTCCTCCTCTTTTTCTTCCTCTTTTTCCTCTTTTTGTTTTCTAATTGCCTGTATTTTCTCTAGAGCATTCCTCTTCCTTCGTTTTCACTTTGTCTTTTTTGCTCTCTCTTATCCTTTCTCCTTCCCACCCTCCATTTCTGACACACATTTCCATGAACTGTCCTTAAAGAATGTACTGATTATAAAGTCCGGTGGTTCCTTTTTCCTTTTTTTATTTCTTATCCCATGTTTTCTATAATAAAATAATAATTAAAAACACTCCCTAGGTAGTACTGTACTATATAAGTACGGAATTTATTTCCATAGTGTATAGCACTGAATCAGGCCTAAATTGTATTTTTAATGAAGATATTACTGTTAATATGCTATTCAATAGGAATCTATAACTAGCTGAATAAATTAAACTGCCATCTGAGTAGTACATTTCAAAGAAATAAATTAACATCATTACTTACAAATTGCATCCAGTTTTAGCATAAATGACATTTTACTTATGTAGGGGAAATACTTGTCATGTGCAAAGAAGCATCGGACGACCAAAAAATAAATTTTAAAAAGATTGCATCTGTAGAAAATAGCCATCTTTCTAATCAAGTAATCATGAGAATAACAAACAACTAAACAAAATTATTTACAATAAGGGATAAAGAAATCCTTGGGGTAAATGAGCTACTATACAAAAAAAAAAAAAAAATCCCAGTCAAAATGTTTTCTTCCTAAGTATCAGAAGCCTTTTGAATTTGCAGAACTCACATCATTGAAAATCAGTACGTTTCAATTGATGAAGATTAAGCATGATGAACGCTTAATTGTCTCGGATGCAATCACATGTGCTGCCAGAACATCTGTTACAGCCTCCCCTCTTGTTATTTTATTGGGAATTTACAAGCTATTGCCATTAAAATAACATGGTTAAATTACAGATATTTCGAATAAAGAATGATGTATAGACTTCTCTAAATAACCAAACCTATTTTGAAAATGACTGAAATTTTTAATAAAAAAGGTTTCTGAAACCATATATATATATATATATATATATATATATATATATATATATATATATATATTGCTTTTCATTACAAAGAAACACTGGTCTTTAGCATCTACAGTCAGACACAATTACTGCAGGTGAAAAAAAAAAAAAGGATCCCAGAATTTGAAACCTGCCATTCCCACTTATTTGTTATATTTCTTAAAGCTATTTCACAAGGACTTAATCTGTTTTTTTCTTGTTATTTGCAGTAGCCACAAGGTCCAGCCACCTGGCCACCATATACTAGTGGACATTTACTTACTGTTTGTTTACTAAGGTTTGACTTGTTGAAGTATGAGTGAAATGTTCCTAAGGACATGTATGTTTTAGGTGTGTACGAATATATCATGTTGCCTGAGAAAGTAACTAAAATTACTTCAAACAGAATGATGCCATAAATAATTGCATGATTTAAACATGCAGGGGTGTGAAACAGTAAGAGTAATATTAAATGTTTATAAAAACAATCTTCCTCGTATGACAGGGGTTCCCTGTAACCGTCTGTCTGCTCAGTGTAACAAATAAATCTATGGAACTGGATCGACTCCAAATAGAAGGCTATAAGAATCACTTATAAACTACACCTTAACTATTTGCATGTTGTTTGAATTTCTAATTCCATTATTTGTTTATCTTAAATCAATTTTTCTAACTAGAATGAATCACAGAATTAAGTGCCAAGATAATCAGCTTTTAACAAGCTTGTCCATAAGTCCTGAAATCAGTTTTCAGTTGGTCAAACCTGAGGGTCACAGGGATTTTACGTCATTGTCAGTCTCTTAATGGTGGGGGACCTTATGGGCATGGAGTGACAGTGGTCAAACTCCAGTCACAAGTTATTTGACTTTAACTTTCCTGTGCTTCATTTTTATTATCTGTAAATAGGCATGCAAATTGTTCCTGCTTATCATTAGGATTCTTATACAGATTAAATATGACAATGCATGTGAAACATGAAATGCATGATCAGCCCTCAGCAAATCCTTAATGATTAGCTAGCACTATTATGCTAGAAAGAAGATTGTGAAGGGTTAAGGGGGAAGCACAGAAAAGAAGAGGAGACGATTAGCAAGCTCTCGATAACTGCTTAGTTACATTTGAGTTTTAACAGAGAAAAAGAGAGGCAATAAGATGAACAGAATTAGTAGAGTAAGAAAGTTTATGAAAATGGATATGATGAAAGATCCCGTGCTGCCGGAATAAACTTGCACAGGCATCGTTTGACCAATTGAAAAACTGAGAGAGAGAGAAAAAAAACAATAGGTGAAAAGATATAACACATCTGTGTTTGGGGGGAAGACATAGGAAAGGAGGGCACCTGAAGAAGAAAATGCAACCGGAAATTATTTGTTGAACTTCAGAGTCTCCATTAATTATTCACTTCTCTTTACATTATAGTGACACAAACCTTGCAGGGGTGTAAAGAAGGGCTAACTACAAAAGGATATGAAAACAAAATCATTGCCGAGATGAAAAAGAATTTCTCACATAAATCAATTTTTAAAATCTATTTTAGCCTGATTGTGGCCTTTTAAAAATCACTTTTACCATAGTATTCATAGAGTCTTCAGGTATTATATTAGCCATAAATGTCAAAATAACAGATCACATAAAACAGGTAGAAGATAAAGCTATAGAACTTTACAAGCTGTTATAATGCATCAAAATTGCATGGAAATTAAGGGAATCATTTTATATTGTTAAAAATGTTTGGTTCAGTAGTAGTAAAATGCTTCACTAAAATGAGTACTATCTAAAGTAACAATTTTAGTGTGTCGGATTAAAAATATGCCTCCTCCACCCTAGCACACTGGAAAAGACACTAAAGGGAAAGCAGATGAATGTAAAGGTTTTATTTAAGTGGTTACAAGAAAAAATGTTTTGCTCAAAACCTGACTCTGAGACTGTTTCATCTTCTATAAAATGAGTAATACTAACAATATCTACCTCATGGTGTTGATGCAAGGATGAAAGTAATAGACATGCATCATTTAGAATACCAGTTGGTACATCAGTACTCTTGAAGTATAATCACCTTTGCTATTTCTGGAGTTCTTCACTGAAAGATAATGGTAACAAATATTTGAGGATCTTGAAGTTAAACAAAATATGATACAAACGTTTTGGCTACAGTACAATGTTGCTCAGAGTTATATACTTCAATATAGTATCTCACAAACTATTTTGTTAAAGATTTTACTTGACACAAAGATTTTGAGATTCTTAAAAAAAAAAAATCTCTCTTGAAACAAATATAAGGACAAATCTCCAGAAAATATTTTATAAGGAATCTCTTAAGTCAGTGTAGAACAGAAATATTCAAATACTGAAATGAATTTCCCAGTCATGATTTCCATCTACCTCTGTTGTCCTTCTGAAGCTTTTGCATAAATACATGGTGAAGTTCCTCATTATGATACAGGTAAATCACAGATTTTGAACTTACTGCACAGGATTCCTGCATGCTTAATTTAGTTATGTGACACTCAAGCAAAGCACAAGGTCAGAAATGATCTGGTTAGCTGTTTTACAGAGTGGTTAAATCTACTTGTGATGTTGTGTTATAATAATATAGATAAAGATATAGATGTAGATATAGATAGATATAGATATAGATACAGATATAGATATAGATTTGGTCTTTATCCCTGGCTCCTGGCACAGAGCTCCTAACACTTATCAATTCCTATGTGATAAAGGTGAGAGGGGTGTCCTTTGTTATTCATAAACTCCTTTCACTCTGAGTTTATGTAAATTACACATCTGGTGGCAGGAGCCTCTAAATAGCTTCAGGATGAGGACTGGTTGCCGAAGGAACTAACTGTGTGATTAAAGTACAGGTCTTCCCTAACTCTGGGTAGTTAGTGTCAGAACTGAATTAAGTCATTGGACACCCAGTTGGTGCCCAGAGAGAACTGGAGAATTGCTTGGTGTAAAACACTCACACATTTAATGTCAGAAGTGTTCTGTATTGGTGAAAAACAGATCATAGTCGTAGATCCCTATAAAGAGATATTCTGAGTAAAAGAGTATTGATGAAAGAATAAGCATATTAAAACAACCCAACACCCATTGACAATGAACGCAATTAGGTGGAGTAAGTTGGGAAAGAAGTAGGTTGAGACTGACTCAGAGGTGTTGTCAGATTAGTGATTTGGCAAAGAAAGAGAAAAGCAGAAAGGTGAGAGTTGACAACATATGAACAAAAGATACCACGTAGTTTGTCATATATGCGTATATATCTGAAAATTTGAAGTGCTGGGAAAAACAACAATAACACTGGGAGAAAATGGTTTTTCACTCTGGATTTCCCATCTACTGCTAAAATGCAATTGTGTCATTAACCTCTAGTAGAACAGTTAGTCTGTTTGGGAAAAAGCTGGAAATTTAAAATGCAAGCATAAACAAAGGAAGATACAATAGAAAATTGTTTTTGAAATTCAGAATTCCACTTATATTTATGCTGTTGTACAACTCAAGTAAATATTTATTCCATTTAGAGTTAAAAATAATAACATCGACATGAACTATAACATGTATACTTATAAACTATTTTGATTATATAAATATATATAATGTTGGAAAAAAATCCCATGGTTATGTTTTTTATTGTTTTTGTGATATGCTATTTGTTCCCCTGACTGTAACAAAATATTGGGGTAAAATTCAACCTAACATCCAATATACAAGAAGTATCAACTTACTTGTTAGAGGTAGCCATTTGAATCTCAGGCCACAGATTCAGGTTTCAAATCCATATCTCTTTTTCCTAGTAATGGTTCCCTCCTTCCCCTCAAGCAAAACCTAACTCTGAATTCAAGATCCTATGCAGGGAACACAATACCCTGGGAAATGTAATTCAGTTGTTCCTTTCAACCTTCTTTTCACATCTTCTTCCCTTTTATGTCTGCTTCTTTCTCTCTTGGACCGTAGCTCCCCCAAGCAGATGCTTTTCTAAATCATTGGGAATAAAAATGTCTTCACTTCATTTGGGCTAGTCATTTGATTTGTCATGCATTAGGAAACAACACAGAGAGCAGATATACAATCAGAGGAGGTCAACGGTTTTGAAATTATTCCCCCAAAACATTTGCGTATTATGGTAAGCTATCATAGTCTTAAACCACACAATGGATTGTACAGTTAATTCTCTGAAAAAAAAAAAAGATGTCTCAGTGCATAGTTGTTTTTATAGTGAGGAGTACACAATTGCTTTATACAAAGAAAATCACTAAAAATGAGTCCTTTGTAAATTTTTAATTATCAATTTTATAATTAAAAAATCCTTAAAATATTGAACAGCTGAAGGAGAATAAGCTGGTGTCCATCCCATTATATTTTATAGTCTTTGGCCTTCCAAAATTTCTGGATGTCATCAGATATTAAAAAGGTATTTAGCTTTTCACTTATCTACAGGTTTGTCTTCTCTGGGAGGAAACACATCAGTAATTACATGCTGGACTTAGTTAATGCACAAATTATTCAGGTACACTAATAGTAGAAATTGAAAGAAAAGAGTATTTCACAAAAAGTGGTCTGGGGATTATTCAGCCTCTGGATACTTTATTGGTTGGGGATGGGGCAACATGTATTTCATAATGGGAAGCTCATTCTATTTTAAGGCACATATATTGTTACCAATATTGAAGTAAAATACATTTTTACCTCAATACACTTGTTATTTTCACAAGTGAGTTTAGTTCTGTTGTGTAGAGTCATTTAGAAAATAATATGTATGGTCTTCCTATTGCTTGTCAATGACTTTTTTAGTGTCGCACCCAGAAAGGAATGCTGTGATCCAAGGACCAGTTCAATGTCATGTGGGAGGATGCTCAGGAACTATGCCTAACAAGAATTGTCAGGGGTGTCAGGCTCTTGACATTGAAATTGCCATGTCCACTGCTCAACAATTCCAGTTTCCCTGGAAGTGTCAGTCAAGAATCATTTGAGATAGGACTTGTTGGCATCTTTTCCGATTATTGTAGCAGCTGAGATTAAAAGTGAGTCTAAAACCATTTCACATTATTTAAAACGTTCTACAAACGAAAATGAAACACTGAATTTAATCAACGGTAAAACTAGCAACTATAATCAAACTCTATTAATTAGGTGCTTATACACATAATTAGTATAAAATGTATCATTACAGGCTGAGTTGTGCCCCCCAACCCCCCGCAACAAATTGATGTTGAAATCCTAACCCCCAGTACCTCAGAATGTGATTGCATTTGGAGATCAGGTATTTGAGAGGTGATTAAGTTAAAATGAAGGTCGTTAGGGTGGATCGTAATCCATTGACTGACATCTTATAATATGAGCAGCACACTCATACAGAAAAGATCATATGGGGACACAGCAAAAAGATGGCCATCTGTAAGCCAAAGGGAGAGGCCTTAGAAAAACCAGACTGCCGACATCTTGATCTTAGACTTCTGGACTCCAGATAAAACACATTTCTGTGGTTTAAGCCACTTAGCCTGTAGAATTTTCTTATGACAGACCTAGGAAAGTAATACATATGTATTATATATAATTATTTATATATATTCATATGTACGTATATGGACATATATGTATGTATCCATTATGCACAATATCTTCATGTTAATGTTTATGTTACGTTAATATATTGATAACATTATATCTATGTCTATATCAGCTATTCTTATCTATATCCATAATTGTTCCAACAGGCTGAATTCCCTTGGAAGAGATAATATTAAGATCAATATAACTTATTTATGTCAGCAAGCAAATTTTTACATTTCTCTATATTGGAAAACACTAACTGTGAATTAAAAAAAAATAGCATGCAGAGATCATTCCTCATATATAGCTTGTGGGGAATGTGTAATTCTGCTTTTCTACCAAGCAATTTGCCTTCTCTAGCCAAGAGCATTTTCAAAAGTGCTGACAACATACTTACACAATTGCCTCCAGCCTAACAACTTTAATGAGAAATTTCTATCTGTGTTTTGATCTTCCCTCAGCATGATGGCTGCCTCTTTCAGAGTATTGTACTAATCATTTGCTCATGTATGCTGCTAACAGCATGCTGTCAACTTCCACATTGTTCAACCTGTCTATTGTATTTGACACACTTGGTCATGAACCTCACGTTCTCATATAGCATATGTTATTGCCTTGAAAAAGGTTTATTCTTTGCTCATGCAATATATATGTAGTACCTTACTATTAATATTGCCAAGCATTTTCCCATTTATTTTAAACATTGCGTTAAGACCCGTAGGATTTAATTCTTGAATAAAGGTGGCTCCAGAATTGTTGAATCTGAGATATATTTTTCTTCCAAGACCATAATTCTGAAGTACAGTTTCAGTTGACACTGTTATGTTGATGAAATGTGAGTTTATTTTTTCATCTCTCAAAAGGCAATTTAAAAATTGGTTAAGTATCTGAGTGTCATTTGGAAAGTGAAATTGTGAGCATCCATCCATCACCTGAATGGTGCCTTATAATTCTCACTTTCATATGCATTGTATTTATTCCACAGCTATACAGACATTTTGATTCATATGTTAGGTGACAGCAGGGAACTTCACTGGATCCTACTATATAATTCATGTTGAAAAAATTCTGGTACTTCTTTTAAATGCTTACAAAAGTGACATATTATTAATAAAATAACATCATATTAAGGTATCTTACATATAATAACAATTTAAACCTCAAAATGAATCTACCAGGTAGACACTGTGATTTATATTTAACATAAGAAGTTACTGAGAGATTAATAAATGTTAGATTATCCACTACTATGAACTAGATGTCAGAGTGAGGGTATGAACCATGTCTGATGCCAAAATCCACCGTTACCTGCTATGCTACACTAACACATAGCTCTCATTAAAATAATTGTGAATGAATTCTAACTGGTTTCTGCATCCTCCTGAAGATTTATTATTTTAAGGTTGATGTTATTCAATAAACCAGGTGTTTCAAAATAGTTATGTAAATTCGTACAGCTGGTTGATCATGTGATTAAAATCTAGCATTAAAAATGGTTATATAAGCCCTATTACAATAGAAAAAAATAGATATTATGTTTGATATTAAAATTAATATTTGGTCCATGTATAAATATAACACTAAGAAAATGAAAAGACAACCTACACAATGGAAGAGATATTCGCAATACATATATCCAACAAATGATTTATATTTAGAACATATAAAGAATTCCTACAAATCAGCATAAGTCTTCCATAGGAACTTGACTAAAGAGGATATTCGAGTGGATAATGAACATTTAAAAGGTGCAAAATATCAGAAAAGGCGAAATAAAAGCACAATGAAATAAGTGAAATAAGTGTGTATACCACTGAATTGCTAAAAATAAAATGATTGAAAGTATCAAGTATAGGTAAGGATGCAGAAGAATGAAATTAAGAATTTTCCTGAGAGAAACAAGAATCTAACATGGTATTTGCCAAAGCTCATCTATCAGACAAGGTGTGATGGGGCTGAACATGTTAATATTTGGAAAAGCTTCCTTAGCATATATTCACATATGAGACTTTCAAATAGCATTAGGCCTGACCCAATTATTTTCAAGATACACTAGTATCATCATTCCCTATAACAATTTTGACTGTGAGATAATCAACTTGAATTTGAATGTTTTTCTCTTGCATTTTTTTTTTTATCTCGTAGTACTGTGACACTTAGAAAACTTTGCAATGATGATTGACAACAGTAATTTTACCACACCAGCACATTCTATAGGAATTTTTAACGTTTCTCCCTTTGGCTAGGAACCCATATGTGTGGAGTGTAAACAAATAAAGTGAAATAGTGTGTGCTGATCTGGTTGTAAAAATGGTTTGGGAAGCATAAATACCTTGCTAGCCTTTCTTGCTCCCTCAACAGGAAGCGAGGATCTTGGCCACAAAATGCTTAACTCTATCTCTCCAGGTGATTGAAGGGAAATAATATTTAATTATCTGAATTACCAATGCACTGAAACGCTAATCTACACCACTGTTTTCAAATATTGTTTCTTTAGAAGAAAAGTTTCCAGAACCCTGAAAATTATCTACAAACCCCAGTTGATAAACACAAACTGAAGACACTAAACTCGTAACCTAATAAAACATTTTAAATTACGAATTAGCACTGTAAGTGAGAAGTATTATCTGTAATTTAAAAATAAGTTCTGGGGTTATCATTGAAATTAAACCACCCAATTTATTATTTCTTCTTGAATTTTTGATTCTCAGTCTCTGTGATTCACAAATCTCTAGCTTGCCTACACGAAACCAGTTTCAGAAAACAGAAAAAGCATCATCTTGCTTCTAACTCAATGTGAGATTTCTGCAGCGAGAAGGCTGCCACCTGGCTTCAGTAGGTCACTTCAACTTTGCATCTTTCGCCCTCATCAAACATGAGTTACAGTGATCTCTGAGGACTGATGTAGGCCAAATGATGCCCCTCTGTCCCAGACATAACCCCTGGAACCTGTGAAAGTTACTTAATATGGCAGATGTGATTAAAATGAGGATCCTGAGATGAGATTATCCTGGATTATCTGAAGAGTCCTAAATGCAACTACATGTCTTTATAAGAAGGAGACAGAGGGATACTTGATTTAAAAGAGGAAAAGGCAATGTGACCATTGAGTGATACAACCACAGGCCAAGGAATGCCGGAGTCACAAGAAGTTGGAAGAGGCTCAAGAAACAGATTCTTCCCTAGAGCCTCTGGAGGGAGCATGGTCCTGTTATTCCTTATTTTGTCCAGTGATACTGATTTCAGACTTCTGATCTCAGGAATTGTGAGAAAATTCATTTGTTTTTTGAAGCCACCAAGGTTTTAATAATGAATTACAGCAGCCAAAAGAAACTAATACAGGACCCTTCCAGCTTTAAAATTACATGATTGACAAAAGCAAATGAAGATGTGAAAGTCAATACTCTCAGAATAATTATATTCTATTAACTAAAATTCTAAAGTACAACTGGGTGCTAAGAATTATGGGCTTCTTCAAGATATGGAAACAAGCCAAGTGCCTATCAATTGATGATTGGATAAAGAAGACGTGGTACATATATGCGATGGAATATTATTTGGCCATTGAAAGAGAATAAAATTTTATCATTTGCAATAATATGGATGGACCTAAATATAATATTATGCTAAGTGAAATAAGTCAGACTGAGAAAGACAAATGATCTCACTTATATGTGGAATCTAAAGAACATCAATAACAACAACAAAAAAAATGAACAAACAAAACAGAGACAGACTCATGGATACAGAGAACAGACTGATTGTTCCCAGAGGGAAGGGAGTTTGGAGATCTGCATGGAAAAGGGTGGAGGGATTGAAAAATACAGATTGGTAGTTACAAAATAGTTACCAGGATATAAAGTACAGCATAGAGAATGTAGTCAATAATATGTTGTTACAACTATGTATAGTGCCAGGTACATACTAGACTAATTGGGCGATCACTGCATAAATTATATAAATGTCTAACCACTATGTTGTTCTCCTGAAAGTAATATGAGATAGTATTGAATGTCAATTGTAACTGAAAGAATAAATATTTTTCTTAAAAAAGAGCTATGAGTTTCTTGACATCTCCAACTCTGATTGGTGGAGATATTGGCTCTGAATTATTTTTAATTTAATAAAAATAAAATAAAACCAGTCATTTGTACTAGTCTGGATCTTACCTAATTCTAACATATGATACTTGCACTACAGTCCCCTGTGACATGGGCCCTTCATGACTTCTGGCATGTCCTACCCTGCGGCTCATTCTGTGGCCAACATTTCCCGTTTACTGAAGGACCAGTTGGTTTTCCATTTCATTCAACAAATATTTCTTAGGAACTCACTCTTTCTCTGTTTTGCATTATTGTCTTTAGTTCTTCCCCGCCCTCTCACTACAGGCTGCTCAGCTGTGGGTGTTGCCTCTACAATTCAGATAAAACTGAATCGTTTCTCAAAACGAGTTTTCTCCATACTGCCAACTTCAAAGGGCGCATTTCTGTTTTCTTAACTTTACTCCCTAGCAGCATTGGACATAACTGATTCCCTTGCTCCATCATAAAACAATTTCCTCTTTGACTTCCACGTCACTCTGCTGTCTTGTTGGTCTTCCTATTTCACTGTCTACAGCTTCGCAGTCTCCTCTGATACTCTTTTATTTATGACTTCAAGTTTTTAGAATTACTCAGAGCTCAGACTTTGTCCTCTCTTTTATCTTTACACACTCAGTTTAGTTGATCCTATCCATTCCCATGGCTTTAAATGCCTTCTGACCTCTGATGAATTCCTGAATTATAGATCCGAATTTCAGATTTACAAATCCAATTGTGAGATTCGTATCTCCTCTTGAGTACCTAAAGGCATCTGAAATTGAAATTGTGCAGAAAGGACCCCGCTTTTCGACTTGCATGCTCCCTTTCTTGTCTGTTCTTTCACCAACATTTCCTATCTTAGTAAATGGTGCCACCATCCACTAAGTTTCTCCAAACAGAAATCTGAAGAGTTGTGTTCAGTACTTCCTTTTTCTTCAGCTATCATATTGGATCCATCATCTAATTTTGTATTATGACTCAAATATATGTTATATTTAATTACATCTCTCCATTTCCATGACAACCATTGTCTCTATCCTGGACTAACTCCTAGATGGTCTCCTTCACCTCAGTCTTGCCTGTGTCCAATTAATTCTCCACGTGGCCACCAGGTTGATCTTTGAGTAAATTTATTTGCCTGCTTAAACATTCTACACTTATCATTTTTTTTTCTTTTTTATAAATAAAATCCATGCCTTATCTAACCTCTTTCTGTTTCTTCTAACCCATCTCAAACTTTTCGTCACACCCACTATGAATATTCAGGCCTTCCTTTCATTTCTATAAAATGTGAAGTTGTTCTGGCTTCAAAGTCAATAATTGACATTTCTTTCTACATGGAATATTGCTCCATTCCCAACCCCAGCTATTCCTGTGCATGACTTTATATTCTGGTTTCAACTTACATTTCATCTCTTTAGAGAAACAGAGAAATCATCCCTGACTAACCAACGCAAAACAAAACAAAACAAAACAAAACAAAAACAAGAAAAGGAACTCTCCTCAGTTACTCTTTATCAGAGTGCCCTATTGGTTTCTTTCATAGCACTTTTTGGAACTTGTTTCATTATTTTCTTTAACAAAATTGAGATTTTTATTAAAATATAGCTAACATATAATATTAGTTGCAGGTGTAAACCATAGTTATTCAACATTTATATACCTAAAGAAGTGATTGCCATGATAAGCCCAACAACCATCTGACATCATACCATGTTATCACAATATTATTGACTATATTCTGTATGCTATACATTACATCCCCATACCTTATTTGTTTTATACCTGGAAATTTAGAACTCTTATTCCCCTTCACCTTTTCCCCCTTTTTAAAAATTTCAATTACAGTTGACATTCAATATTATTTTATATTAGTTTCCAGTGTACAGCATAGTGGTTAGACATTTGTCTAATTTAAGAAGTGATCACCCTGCCTAATTTAGTACCCACCTGCACTATACATAGTTATTACCATATTATTGGCTATACTCCCTATGCTTTACTTTACATCTCCATGACTATTTTACAACTACCAGTTTGTACTTAATCCCTTCACCTTCTTCAACCAGCCCCCCAACCCCCTCCCATCTATCATCCCAACAAATCTAGTACCCATGTGACACCATACATAGTTATTACAATATTGTTGACTACCTCATGTTATACCTTATATCCCCATGATTGCTATGTAACAACCAATTTGTACTTCTTAATCTCTTCCCCTTTTTTCTCACCCTCAACCCTCTCCCATCTCTCAGCCTTCACTATGTTCTCTGTATCTATAGATTTGTTTCTGTTTTGTTTGTTTATTCTGTATTTTACATTCCACATATAAGCAAAATCACATTGCTTTTTTGTTTGTTTCCATTTTCATGAAGTATGCTTTTTCCATCCCTTTACTTTCTGTCTCTGTGTGTCTTTTAATATGAATTTATTCTTTTGTAGGCACCATATGTAAGGGTTTTGTTTTCTTATCTATTCAGCCCTCCTCTGTCTTTTGAGTGGAGCATTTAATCCATTTACATTGAAAATAATTGTTGATAGATATGTAGCCATTGCCATTTTATTATTCATAAATTTGATTTTTTTCTCCCCACATTTGAAAGAAGTCCCTCTAACATTCCTTATAATGCTGGTTTGGTAGTGATGAAGTCCTTTAGCTTTTCCTTGTCTGGGAAGCTCGTTATCTCTCCTTCAATTCTAAATGATAGCTTTGCTGGGTAGAGTAATCTTGGTTGTAGGTCTTTGCATTTCATCACATTGAATATTTTGAGCCAATCCTTCTGGCCTGCAAAGTTTCCTTTGAGAAATCAGCTGACAATCTTATAAAATACTAGCTGCCCTTATAAGTTACTAGCTGCCTTTGTCTTTCTGCTTTTAGGATTCTCTCTTTGTCTTTAACATTTGCCATTTTACTTATAATATGTCTTAATGTAGGCCTGTTTGGGTTCATCTTGTTTGAACTCTCTGCACTTCCTGGACTTGTATGTCTATTTGATTTGCCAGGTTTGGAAAGTTTTCAGTCATTATTTCTTCAAATAGGTTCTCAATATCTTCCTTTCTCTCTTCTTCCAATACCCCTGTGATGCAAATGTTGGTATACTTGATGTTGTCCCAGAGGTCTCTTAAATTATCCTCATTTTTTAAAAATTCTTTTTTCTTTTTGCTATTCCAATTGGGTGTCTTATGCTACCTTGTCTTCCAAATTTCTGATTCAATCCTCTGCTTCATCTAGTCTGCAGGTGATTCTTTCTAGTGCATTCTTCATTTGAGTTATTGTGCTCTTCACTTCTGACTGGTTCTGTTTTATGGTTTCTATGTCCTTTTTTATGCTTGCTATCTCTGTTGAAATTCTCATTAAGTTCCTTGAGCATCCTTATAATCATTGGTTTGAACTGTCTTTGGTAGGTTGCTAGCCTCCATTTTGTTTAGTTCTTTTTCTGGAGTTTTCTCCTGTTCTTTCATTTGGGATGGATTTCTTTGTTTCCTCATTTTGGCTGTCTCTCTGTGTTTGTTTCCATGTACTGGCAGAGCTGCTATGTTTTCCAGTCTTGGCCATGTGGCCTTATGTAGTAGGTTCACTGTGGGGCCCAGTGGTACAGTCTCCCTAGTCACCTGTCTTGGGTGTTCCAGGAGTGTCCTGTGTGGTTTGTGTGTGCCCCTCTGTTATAGTTGAGACTTGATTGCTATTGGCATGTCAGTGAGTGGGATTGACCCTAAGGCTGATTGGTTATGGGGTTTGGCCATGTCCACAGCATACAGGCTGCTGAACAGGAGGCTTATCCTATATGGGATTCACCTCTGTGGGCTCTGGTGCCTGTTGAGAGTGCCCTTTGGGTGTGCCACTTGTGGGGCTAGTCGGTTGGTACTCTTCTGAAGCCAGCCTCTAAGTATGTTGGTTCTGGGCCCTCTTGGGAGGGGGTCTTGTGCAGGCCCATGTCACCCAATACCTGTGACCTGGTAGGAGCTACAAAGCAAACTATGATTGTTTGCCACCTGAGTTAAAGATGGAGGCACATGGAGAGGCCACTCTGTGACCTAAGGATGTCTGCCACCAGCACCGGCCTGGAGTAACTCTGCAGAAACCCAAGACACCCTGAGGCCTGTTACCACCTGTCAGCTCCTTTAAGGTTCATCCCTTGATAAAGCCTCTTACAGTATGTGAGTTGGATGAGTCAGGGTCTCAGGGAGTCATTAGAGTGGAAAGAGTTATGGTCAACAGGTTAATGTAGATTCTGGTTTGGTGTCAGTGCTGAGCCTGGAGCTACTCAGCAAAAGTCTTAGAACACAACAAGGCCAGCTGCTGCCCACCTGAGTCCTATGAACTCTGATAGTTTTTCAAGAAAGAATGCAATGCTTGTGGGGCTTGTTCTCTCATAGAAAGTGCTTCTGGTGTTGGGTGAATTGGGTGTGGTGGGGTCTCAGGGAGTCAGCAGGGTGGAGCAGTGGAGCCCACCAGACCAATCAGATTCAGATTTGGCCGTCGGCATAAGGGGAGGGATCAACACAGAAAAGATGGCACCACTTGCTGGCTGCTTGGGAGGAGAACTTCACACAGGGAAAATTGTGACTGTTTTCCAGCCCTCAGTCTGCAGTCACACACCTCAGTCTGCCTCACGTATGTCTCTGACACCCTCCCCCACCTCTGCTGGAGCCCAAGGTGAGTGCCTGTGAGTCTGTGCGTGGCGCATTTAAGAGGAGGTCTGGGTTTCCCATAGCCTTCCGTCCCTCCCAGATGATCAGAATCCCCACTGTTTTTCACAGCCAGATATTATGGGTGCTCCTTCTTCCAGCACCAGTACTTTCAGCTGGGGAGACTGGTGTTGGGCTGAGTCCCTTGCTCCTCCAGGGGGAACATCCATGGCTGAGATATCCTTCCAGGTTCTCAACAACCACACAGATGTTTGGGGCCAGCCCATTTTGGCTCTCCACCCTCCTCCAGTCTTGACGTGGTTTCTTTATATCCTTAGTTATAAAATTTCTGTAAAGCCAGACTTAAAATGGTTCTCCAGGTTGACAGTTCTATAATTTAGTTGTAATTTTAATGTGTTCACAGGAGGAAGCAGGCACAGTTTTTATCTACTCCACCATCTTGGATCTCCTCCTGGAGAGCTCATCATTATTTTATTTATGTGTTTATTATTTGCTGGTTTCCCTTATTAGCCTATAAGTCCTATGAGTGGTAAATCATCATTCATTTTTGTTAATGTTTCATTTTTATTATGTTTTGCTTTACATTTTTATTAAAGTTTTACAAAAAATTTTAAAAGACAAATAAATGCATAAGCTTGGTAATAATGAAAAAGCAGTCCCCTGGTACCCTCTTCTACATTTCTTTCTTTCTTTTTTTTTTTTATAGGCACTTTTAGTGAGTTAAAACTGATTGCTATGCTACTTAACTCCATGGTTCTCAAGAATGTGTTTGCACTCCTACTTCTTGGTATTTCAGTTTTAGGAATCATTTGTGCACTTCCCACTGTGGAAGATAGCATTTAATTTTCTTTCTCCATGCCTCACAGACACACATCCATCCCACCATCAAGCCTCCTAATATAGGCATGCCATTTGTTTGATTAGATTAATATTTTACTATTTTTTTACTTTATGGTGATTATGCAAATGCTAGTCACAGATGAGTTTTCTCTGGAGTTAAAAATCTTCCTTGATTGTTTGCTAGTTTTCTCTATGCTCATCACAAATTCAAGCCCAACTCCTTTGCCAATTGTATAAATCATCTCCTAATTTATCAGATTCATGAGTTATTGTATCAGTTTCATTTTTTTACTCCAGTTGAGTGTCTTTGCCCACTTAGCTTTAGGCCAGCTGTCATCCAGGGACTCTTTTTACTCTTGTAATGGAGGTTTCCTTCATGTCTTTCCAAACAATCTATTCTGTGTATTCCTCTTTCTGTTTTAATGGGTCACCTTCTGCTGCTTTCTTAGAATCAGTACAAGGAATGTAATTCTTTGCTATCCTGCATGACTAAAATATCTTCATTATATCCTCATCCTTGATTGGATGTGGATTGATTTCAAATTTTCAATTTAAAATTGTTTTCTTTCAACAGTCTTAGAAAATTATTCATGAACTTGTTAGCTTTCAATGTGAGTATGGAGAAATTCAAAATCATTTTGAATCTTCATTCTTTGTTAGTGTCCCTCCCCTTTGTGTTTTCTTTTCCTCTCTAAAGGCTTATAACAGTTTCTCTTTGTCCAGAGTCTTCTGAATATTCATTATATATCTATTATAGGTGTAGATTTATTGGTATCGATTAATTTGGGAACTAGATGAAAGGAAAGGAAGAATGAAAGTAGTAGCAAGTATATTTGTGCCTGAGTTGGCAAAAGGATGGTAGTTTCCAGTGTTTATATTTTTCTAATAAAGTAAGGTTTTCTACTGAGAACCACTAGAATTTTTGGAAAGCTGTTCAGGTCTATTGTGGAGAATGGGAGAGTTCTTACTAGGCAAGTTTATTGTTACCTCTAAGTAAGAAAATGGGACTCTTTGGGCCTCCATTTTAACTGAGGGCCCCAAAATTCAAGGACTTGTTGCTAGTTTGAGACCATAACAAACGGGTTGCAAGTATTTTCACATTCCACAGTGACGTGCTAGACATCTATGTAGGGCATGTAAAGTAGTTGATCAAAAATTAGTTTTGAACATTTAGTCAAATACCTCCCCCTTGCCATCCTGTTTGACTTCTAAATATTTGAAATTGAATGAACAGGAGAGAAACAGTTTCTTTGAAGAAAGCTGATGAAGTACTGTAGCATTTTCTCCTCCCTTCCCCTTTTGTCCCAAAGGAAGAGAAGATCAGGTTATTGGCCTTTCACCATGAGCCTGTTGAATGGGTAGTGAAGAGGACCACTCAGAGAGTTTGGCTTATATTGCCCAGAGCTTGGGGAGATACTGTGTCAGTGTCATTCTCACCTAGAAAGCTTTATAAGTGAGAGATTATGGATGGCTAGCTTCTCTGACCTAGGAGCAAGTAGAGGTGGCTCTATTGGGAAACATAAACAAAAACTATATCTGCAAGCTTGCAGGGCATTGGGGTCTTAGGATAAATGTTTCCTCTGAGCCAGAGTGATCTTGAAGGGACCTACCCCAAGAGGGTAGCCAGCCAAGGCAAAGAACCATAGGAGTAAAAGCACAGAGGTGAAAAGCAGTTGAAATAAGAGCTCAGCCAGATGTGTATCACCTGCATAAATAAAATGTGCATTACCCTCACAGATGCGTTCCAAGATTGAATATCAGCTTTGAACACATGTCCAGCATAAAAAGCTTCAAAACCAGATTGCAACATTATTGGTAAATAGATTTCTGATCCCTATGGATTATAATCCAGTACTGTAGTTGTTTATATTGTTGCTCATACGGATATGGTTATTAGAAACTCCTTCAGGCTGGATCTTGTTTCCCTTCAATTTGATCCCCATCTTTTTAATTTTTTTTCTTCTAACATATTATACATTCTGTCATCAGAAGATGCTCTAGGTTTCTTTTGCATTTTTCCTGCCATGGCCCTGGAATCACAGCTTCTCCAAGGGGTTCTGGTTTCCTTTACTAGAGAATGTATTTAGAAACTAAGATCTGGACACTGATTATGAGCTAGTCACTGCTTCTAAACCCTCTCAGTATTCAGACCTAGGAAA
This sequence comes from Rhinolophus ferrumequinum, assembly GCF_004115265.2. Lineage (NCBI taxonomy): Eukaryota > Metazoa > Chordata > Mammalia > Chiroptera > Rhinolophidae > Rhinolophus > Rhinolophus ferrumequinum. The sequence goes on from NC_046288.1 coordinate 43,614,995, forward strand.
TACATGTATGAACACTAAACCCTTACACACATGCACTTATGTTTATTTATATATCTATTTGCAGATATATATTATTAATGAATTCGTACTGATACCAATCTAATCTAGTACAACAGTGTTCATTCTAGCATTCCCCTTTTGCTTGTTTGTAACCTCTTCTGACAGTAACAAGCCTACTTAAAATCTTTAAAGGGCTTTTCCTTGTACTAAGAATATCATTTTCATGGGTTAGAAGCCCTGTATGATCAGTATTGCTCACTCTACTCTGAGCTCATTCGCCTCATTTCTCTGTCTTAAAAGTCCCTGTCCTGTGGCAAATCTAGTTATTTGCTGTAAAGATGCCTTCCCTGGTTTCTTTACTTGGCTGGCTGAACTCAAATATCACCTCCTCAAAGAGGGAGGCTTTTCCTGACTGTGAGCAAAGGTGGCCCTCCCCATACATCGCTGTTATATCATCCTGCTGATGTCATTTATTGTACTCAACAGTAACTGAAATTATCTTTTTATAGGTTCACTTGTTTGTACTTGGCCTCTTTAACTGGAATGTCAGTGTCATGAGGGACAGGACCACTTTCTGTTTTCTTTACAGCTACATCACCAGAGCATAGCATAGCTCCTGGCACATAATACAGACAATAAGTATTTAGAGCATGACTCATAGAATGACTGGCAGTCAGCAATGGGAGTCTGTTCTATCAAGATTGGCCGCCATCTTACCAAGATACCAAATTATGCTATTGTGAGAATTTGTTATCTCCAGTATGGGAAAAAAATAGGTGAAGTTTTGTTGATCCAGAGTTCTCATTTTGCTAAGTGGGTTCATTGAGATGACAGTAGAGTGAAGCTTTTATGAATATTGGCAACAAAGATGCTGGGCAGAAGAGAAGGATACACAGCATGGAGGATAATGTGGATATAAGCTTTCCAGAATTATTAGGCAAAGCAGTGTTCTGCTGGTGAAGGTGAGGGGGAAGAGAATGGGAATGCAGAAGGACTTAGACCTCTCGACAAGTTACATATTATATACTGAATAATTTGATTTATGGCTGAACCATAATATATAGCTGGGGAACAAGTAATGTCATTTGTAATTTCCTGGCCTCTATTAAGTTTTGGAAAGAGTGGCAGTCTCTCATCTTTGCAGAGAGGCTAGATGTAAGGGACTCTGTAGGAGTAAATAGTAGTTTACAGCTTCTGAATTCCTAATGAATACATAGTTTTCTTGGTAGGGCATCATGACACATTATCATGCAGAAAGCTAAACTAAACTCAGTTGTTGTCTTCCTCCAAGGCCTAGGGGAGATTCAACTTGTTAGAATGAATTCTTCCTGGTGGCTCCAATTGGATCCGTAAATTCACGCCTGGTCTTTTTCTGCTGTAATTAGCTATGCGTTGTCTGGTCATTTCCCAAGCATGAGTTTTGAAGTCATTTGTGCTTACATGAAGGTATAACTGGCAGATGATTTGTGAGGTTGATAGTGAAAAAAAAAATGCAGAAATGAATGAAGACCGTGGTCACTGATCTATCCAGAGGGAAATTAAAAAGAAGTTAAAATGCAGTAAACTTAAAAGAACCGAAATATACAGAATACCTAAAATCTAACAAAGTATTGAATGAGGCATATATATTTTTTTTCCTCCTGAATTTGATCTCCTCCAAGTCGCTAAAGTACCGTTTACTTCACTAGAAGTAATTTGCTAAATGTATTCTGGACGAATCCCTGAGTCCGTGTATCACTGAAAATGAGCAATTTGTTCCTTTCTTGTAGTAATAGGCCCGACAAATTATAAAGAAATAGGGAAACAAGAAATATCATTAAATATATTGAACTGGTTGAAGTCGTGGTTTTCAAACTGTGTTGCGAGGTCAGAGGCCACTTGCAGAAAGGCAAAGCAGAAGCAGCTTCAAATAGATCAGCTTCATTTCTATCTGTTTTATATATTGAGCTTCTCGTGAAATTAAATTTAAAAACAGGATTCTGCTCTAAAATAAATTAGAAAACCATTGGTGTTATGAGGATAGAAAAAAATGGAACCTCTTTAAAATATATCATGAAGCTATGTTCGAACACTGTACAACATATCATAAACATAATATTTTAAATTTCTGTAGCTATCATTTAGAAAATATCCTCATATATCTAATTTAGTAATTTTAAAGTGAAAAGGAAGTAAGAAAGAGAAAAAGAGAGGGAGGAAGAAAAACAGACATGTTGGATAGGATTCCAGTTTCAACTTTATTTTTAGGGCAAATGATTCTTTGACAATTGACTTTACAGTCCATGATTACAAGAAAATAGATTTTAAATAGACATGTAATTATTTATTTTTATTCATAAAGTTAACAAAATATTGCTTTAAAAAAATAAGTAAAATTTTCCCAGAAGGAGAAATCAAGGCACTCCACATATTTGTTACATTAATAAATAATGAATAAATTTCCAGGAAAATATATAAAACCATAATTTCTTCTATTCATGCAAATATGACATGATTATTAAATGTTTGTGAAAATGTAAATTTTCATGGATTGTCAGTCATTTTTTTACCTCTTGTTTTTTCAAAAAAAAAAGGCTGATTTGTTTTTTGGTTCTTTCTCACTCTTCTTTTTAAAATTAAGGTGAAAGGCACATAACATAAAATTAACTGTTTAAAGTGAATAATTAACTAGGATTTAGTACAGTCACAATGTTGTGTAACTCCTACCAATATCCAATTCCAAAATATTTTCATCATCCCAAAAGAAAACCTTGTACCCACTAAGCAATCTCTCCCCATTTCCCTCTCTCCTCAGCCTTGGCAACCACAAATTTTCTTTCTGACTCCATGGATTTATCGATTCTGGATATTTCATATAAATGGAATCCTGTAATATGTGACTTTTTTGCATTTGACTTATTTCATTTAGCATAATATTTTCTAGGTTCATTCATGTTGCATTATGTATCAGTACTTCATTCCTTTCTACAAGTTACTAAAAATTCCATCACATGTACATACCACATTGTGTTTATGCACTCATCTGTTGATGGCCATTTAGGTTGTTTCTAACTTTGGCTGTTATAACTAGTGCTGCTCTGTACATTCATGTGAAATACTTTCTTGAATACCTGTTTTGAATTTTCCAGAATATATACCTAAAATGGAATTGCTGGGTCAATTGGTAGTTCTATTTTTAATTTTTTGAGGAATTTCCAAAATGTTTATCACAGTGTATCACAGTGGCTGCACCATTTTACATTCCCCCCAGGAAAGTATGAGGGTTCCATTTTTCTCCATATTCTCACCAACACCTGTTCTTTTCCATTTGGCTGTCTATTAATCAAACATTTTTGTGATTAAATATAATTATTTGTTTTATAGGAGAATAATTTATTCAAAAAAGAATTTCATTTTTCATATAGCTGTTTTGCTCTTTTTCCAAAATTGAATCCCTTTCTCATCTTCATTCAATGTATATACAAAACAATAGTTTCTGACTTTATTAAGGAATACATGTAGAACACAATGTCATTATGCTGTGGGAAACTGCTTTCTTTAAATGGAACACCAGGATTCATTAAGAGCCCAGGTAACGTTCCTAGTAGTTTTTATCACTTCCCACTCCACTCTCACCTTTTCTTTTCTACTAAATACTTTTGGGGTAGAGTATCTAGCTTAGTTATAGTGAACATTAAGAGAGACTAGAAAACAGGAGCACAGTGATGAGAATTACAATTTTTTTTTTTAACTCACAGTTTAAACTGCTATATCTGTACTGCATACTGTTTCACATGTGCACACAAAATTATTTCACAATATAAGAAAATAACTATCAGAACAATGGAAACATGTGTTTTGGTCCATCTTTTGACATTTTACTATTATTTTATGTGATTTCACTGGTAATTTTGCTTTTTGTTGATATAATTTTATTTTTCTGCTCCATGGCTACTTTATCACCCAAAGTCAGTTATTTAGGTGACTCTAATGTGGACATATAATAGTTTAAAGCATTTCTGTTCAAGCAGCGATCAGTCACACGCCACCTGCCAAGCATTGTAACCGATCGCCAAGTAGACAATTTTGACAGGCTGTTCCCCGGAGATTCCTGTGCTGTGTTTTCTAACAGGCAGTCACCCAGAAGGATCACAGTCTAGGAATGTAAACCCAAAAGCAAGAATGAAAAAAAAAAAAGAAAAACAGAGAAATAAAGGATGAAAGTGACTAAGCACAGGATAAAATCTTTAAAAATTAGAAGTAATAACTGAAAGGTTATAAAAACATTAACATAAGAGAGAAACAGATTATAAAGTGTTTGGTTGCAGAACGAGAAATTTAAAACACTGCACAGCATGATAAATATAATAAATTAAATACAGGAAAGCAGAAATTCAGAAAATGACAAAGGAGAAAGCACAGAGTGTTTGGCAATTTTTACCAAATATGTTGGAAGAATAGAGGATATAAAACTTAATGTAGCAGAAATAAGCAAGGAAACACAAGTTGCACACAAACAAAGCAATAATTCCCAAAGCTGTAGTTTATTGGTAGAACACATACCTTCCCTGTATGAAGCTTGGGGTTTTAGTCTCATCATCATCTGTTATGTGCACTTATAAGAACTCAATCCATATTTGTGGGTTCTGTAAGAAAGAAAGGCATACTACAAAAGACATTTATATTTACATGTCTTTTATTTACATTTATATGTAAAACATGTAAATATTTAGTTTTTCTCCTATATTTATTTTTTTCTTCTATAACCTGTGAAAACATGTTAATTTGTATTTATTGGTATTTCTTAAATGTGTCCTTCCTCTAAGATAGAATAATGAGACTTTATTGTATGATGTACTTACCAGTAAGTAACACCAGGTAAACCATGTGAATATACACACCAGGTAAACTATGTGAATATAATCCAAGGAAAAGTTGTTTTTTTAAAGACTCCTGTTAGGAGTTGTAGGCTGGACTTCAGAAGCATAATTTGGGCCCTCAAAGGTTCGCTTCTACTTGTCTCTGAATGGTGTGGCAGGCAGGAGGACCACAGACACACTCTGTTTCCTCCTGTCACACTGAACAGCTTGAAGAGCCCAGAAGCAAAGCAACAAGGGCTGTTTCTTTGAATCCTGTTCAAGAGGAAGACAAAGGTGCTGTTGTGCTTGCTTCTGCCCAAGGGAGAGGAGTCTTGTGGGCACTGGATCTGTTACTGAAAACCTGCCTGGATGGAAAGCATATTTGAGACCAGACTCTGGGTAATAGGAGATTCGAGCTTTTGTGATGCTAGAACCTACAGGGGACAACACTGATTTGATTGGTAAATATCTATTTGCACTCTCTAAACTGTGCACTAAACTCTCTTCTTTTGGTGAAGACACTGGAACTGGCTTTGTGGCAGAAAACTATTCTAGTGTTATACTTGTTTGCCTAATTTTTATGAGTTACAGAATAGAATGAGATCAAGTCACAAAGACAGAAAATCCACCAATATAGGGGGAAAAAAATGACTGAATAGTTCTTTGAAGAGACAATGGAAAATATTGGAAAGTTGTACTAAAGTGGGGGTCGTGGTTAATGCATAAGAATCAAAGGAAGTTTGCATAAGGAACACTAAATAGCTATTAAAAGCACTTCTTTGGAAAAAGAATGTTATAAACATTTTAAAGAGTGTATCTTTTCATTCTAGAAATTTCACCATTAATTCTTTAGAATTTAAATCTACCCTTGTATTTACGTACTGCATGGATTCTTTCTTTATGAACCAGTTTAAATAAAATCTGTCCACGATGATGTCACAACACATTTATCTATTCACACAAAGTAAATTTTATCCTATTATAGCTATTAATAGATGCCTTCAAAATAAGGTATTTCTGACATCAGTAAATTTAAGGCATAGCAGAACTAAGCATAGATAAAACAGAGTCAGAAATCATTAATTAAAGGATTATGCTTGCCTAGTCAGCCCAAAGAACACCAGTTTTGTGATTGCAAACACGAGTTTGGCCCATGAGTTGAAATATCTGTCTTAAGGTCAACAGAAAAATGTTGATAATTACTGAGGAAACACTATGGAGTGAACAGTTAGAGTTTACTAGACATAATACGTGTTTGATAACAAATTCAAATAATATATAGGTATAACTACAATGAAGTTCTTGTAATCACCAATACCTTCTTCCATAGCCATCGACGACACCTTAGCTCAACTGAGGAAACAGTTCTCTAAGGATCCTTTAGTTGTTTCATCGTCTGCTTCTTCATTTCATGATCATTTATATTCTACAGAGGATTTTGCTGAAACATGTCAGACATTTCTTTTTATCAGAATTAATGGTAACATTTCAAAACTTCTCAGCAATTGAGAAAACACGGACCTTTCGCAAGACCAGCGTGTGTTTGAAAGTTAGTTCTGTGCCTATGGACAAGTGACATAACCTCTCTAACCCTTGGGATACTCAGCAAAATAGGATGATCTTACCATTCAGAATCAACTGTGGATGTGAGACACTTTGCTCGAGACCTGGTGCAGAGTAGGAACTTGATAAATGGCAGGTAATTTTTTTTTTCTCCCTCCAGTTATTCTAGGTTCAATCTCAAAACTGCAATGCTTTTCTTTTGCAAACAGGTATTACTAGTTTAATTTTTATTTCTCTATTTCTTTAATACATTGTTGACACAAGTATTTATGACAAAAAAAGTAATTCTGGCAGTAAGCTTCTGTTAGGTGTGTACACACAGTCAACATGTCCTGTGTATATATTTGTCTTACAGAATGCCTTCTACTGTACTTCAGTAGGGGTTTCATCAGTACACTTCACTTATGTAGGAAAGAAAATCTAGGATGAAAATCTAGAAGTCTAATGATAAGTTGTGCTTGAACGTACTATTATTAAAAATACCCTTCACTAACATATTTAGTGTGTCTTCACTATCTCAGAGGCAGATGAGTTAAAAAACCTGCTCCTTTGCTAAATTCTAAATGATCAATATTTCAATGTTCAGCTATTTTAAAACTACTACATATGTATTCACAAGTATATCCTATGTATCACCTGGAGTTTCATTATCTCTTGAAATCTATTAAGATAAATTTGAACCGCATTCTTTGCCCATGTATCATTTGTTCAGATGTATGAAATATTTATGTAAGAATATTTGCTAAGATTTAAGAAAATTTAAATGGTCAGTTGTGGTTCTGGTCTCCTATTTGCACACATGCTATGTCAACCTTTCATGAATCTCAAGTTTATAAATCTCCACTAAAATCACATCATTCATACTTGAAGTAAACTTTAAACACTTTGGTGAGAGTGGTGTACTTGAGGGAGATTTACACTGAATCAACGCCAACAACTTCCAGTTAGACATTGACAACGTTCTTTAACGTCCTTTTGGCTCCCATGCAGCTTGGGGTTTCTCATTGGCAGTTTATTCCATAGAGCGCCCATGCTTAAACGGCCTCACTCACTCTTTCTCATTCCTATGCCATTTTCTCTGCTCTTTTTTGTTTTTTCAGTCCCTCAATTTTTTCTTTCCCCTTAAAGGAGCCCTTTCATATCATACATCATAGCATTATCTAAAGTCCTGAGTCAGCAAAAGTAATTAAATTCCCTTAGACAGTATTCTTTTAGCTTTCTTTGCTAAAAGGCGTAGTTGAACCAGTTTGGTCTTACAGATGGTCTTACAGAGGGTACTATGATGTGCCACCAAATTCCCCCTTTAGGATGGAAGAACATCTTCCCTCGCTGCTGGGAATGTTGTCTCTGTGAGCCTGGAACTGGCTCTGCTCAAGGGAGTCTCCTTGACTGGGGTCACAAAGGAGCAACTCCCAGCTAATGACTGGTCTGTGTGGACAAGGAGGAAAGTTTGTGGTCCCTCACTTAAAGTCAGGAGACTTGGACAGGACCTCTCAGCCGGAGTGCAACTTGTGACACTAGCTGACAAGCTGCTGTCTTAGTTGTGGCGGTGTTGTAGCTCAACCTCTCCCTCTGCTCAATCCTGCTTTCTGCCTTTCCTTTATTAATACAGAGACAATTCTCTAAGCCATTTCCTGAATGAAAATTTTATGTCAGAGTCTGCTTGTCGGCCAACCCAAACTACAACAGTCTTTAATTAATTAAGAATATATAATAAGTACAATAAATATATTTGAGAGAAATGGAGAAAATGTGAGTGTGGGGAGACCTAGGAAAGAATTTAGGATAAAAGAAGTGTGAAGAGAACTAACTATGAATTTGAACACGTAGAAAGAAAATTTTAGTTGCAACACCTTGGCAGTATCTGCCTGGTAGTAAAAGAGGAAGCTGCAATTGATGGAGATAAAATAGTAAGAAAGGAAATGATTTGAATAGAAAAGTTTTCCTTATACTACAGGAATGTTTCTCTACAGCAGTCAAATGGCATAGTGGGACTTAAATTACCTTTGTGCTTCCAGCAGTTTTGAAGCACACAATATTATACTTCCATGAGACATGATTTTTGGTTCATTGTTAGAAGTCTAATGATTCTTACTTCTCACCTAAATGTAGAAGCAGAGGATAAATGCCTGGTTATTAAAATTAGGAATATTTTAACAACCTATTTGAAAAATGATTCCCAAAAGACATTAGCTGTGAAAACCATTGAAAGACATTTCCTTGCTTTTGGTCATGGTAGGTTCACATCTGGCATTTGGCCAATCATTCATTAAATATTAATCAGCATTATTTATGCAATTTCAATGCTCTTTTACTCTTTTAATGGGGGAAAGCCTGAAGGAAGGTATCTTCAAAGGATAGCTAGGTTCTTTTTCACTGATCTGCAGATTGCTTATATAATTTAAATAAACTTTTTTTCTCATTTCCCTTTACCTTAAGCCTGAACTAGAATCTGAATAACTCCAAAAAGTAAAATAACAGATCTTTACTTCTCAGTGTGCAATTTCCTTCCAAATAAATGAAAGTTATTCAGTTAATTGTTATTAATATAAAGAAGAAACAACTACACTATTTAGCATTCCCTGAGTATATGTTTTCGGTTTTTAAAAACATAGAATTATATATATATGTATATGTATATATATATATATATATAAATTATAATTTTCAAATAACATGTTCTAATTTTGAGAAGTTTTACATACAAATAGAACTCTTAAATGTGCCAAGAGTTTAAAAAAAGTTCAGAGAAAATGGAGAGATATGGAAATATTATTAAGTTTTGGAATAATAACATAAATCAATGAAGCCATATAATTATTTTTTCAATACACATTTGAGCCTCTGTGATATGCCAAGCATTGTGTACAAAGGATTTCAGAAGTAAACGTGACCTCTTGCCTACTCAGCAGGAGTTTACTTTCTACTGAAGACACCAATGGGAAGTTAGCAATTGTACTATAGTGAGAAGTGTAGTGGACCTATGCACAGCGAGTAAATACAGAGAAGATAAGGCCTAAGATATCCTGAGGAATGGATCATGATCAAAGAATATTTGTTCATAGAGTCTAGAAGTATGAGTTAGTCAGGCACAGGTATGATGTGAAATGAGGGAGTAAGACCTGAGTAGGAAGAAGGAAGAACATGTGCAAAGCTGGAAGGGATCCTGGCACTTTCTGAGAATGGCAATTGCATGACATCCTTGGACAAAAGGGTGTGTGTGGGAGGGGGAGGAACAGGCAGCTGATGAGGCTGAATATGCACCTGTAAAGAAATTAATGAAGGGTCCTATATGCTCTTTTAAAAATTTTAACATTATCTTGAAGTCCATGGAGTCCCAATGAAAGATGTTCTAAGAATCTTCCTCAAGAAAGACAGAAGTAGCTAGGGCTTTGAGAGGTTGACGGAGGTTAGTCTGGTCCATCCTTACAGCCATGGGGCCAACTAGGGGACTGTGTTGCTAATTCTTCCCAGTGGCCCTGGTTTTGCACAACACAGAAGAGCAGACCTCCTTAGGCAGCCTACACCAGAGGTTCTCACGTGACAATCACCTGGATATGTGCTTGAATTGGTACAAAGAGGTCTCTGGGTATGATTAGTTTTAAAAATCTCTTTAGGTGACTGTACTGGACAGTAAAGATTGGAGCTGCTAACTTTTCCTATATCATGGGAGGTAGTACATAAGAATATTGTGAGGTTTAAAAACAATAGAAGAAAATTGAATTGTGATATTCAGGTATTTACAATGTACATAGTGCCCCAGAGTCTAACACTTAGTCGGTGTTAAATAGGGGTTGTAATAAAGGAATGCATTTTAAAAGGAGGTTCATGAGCTAAAGTAGAACTATTGGATAATGTCAGTTTTGAGGGCTATCATTCCCCCAGGACACTTGACACACACTGTTCTTCAAATATTTACACATATAAATATATATGTGACTGCATTTTTACATACGAGATCTGACAATTAAGTTCACGAACTTGTTGCAACGATGTTGCTATGCTTTTCTTGATCTCAAAGGGATTATCCATTATGAATTTGTTCCAACTGGACAAACAGTTAAGCATGTTTACTATCTGGAAGTGCTGAAAAGGCTGTGTGAAAAAGAAGACCTGAACTTTTCGTCAACAATTCATGGCTCTTGCGTCACGACAACATACCAGCTCACATGGCACTGTCTGTGAGGGAGTTTTTAGCCAGTAAACAAATAACTGTATCGGAACACCCTCCCTACTCACCTGATCTGGCTCCCAATGACTTCTTTCTTTACCCAAAGATAAAGGAAATATTGAAAGGAAGACATTTTGATGACATGAAGGACACCAAGGGTAATATGACAACAGCTCTGATAGCCATTCCAGAAAAAGAGTTCCAAAATTGCTTTAAAGGGTGGAGTAGGCGCTGGCATCAGTGCATAGCTTCCCAATGGGAGTACTTTGAAGGTCACTGTAGTGATATTTAGCAATGAGAAATGTAGCACTTTTTCTAGGATGAGTTCACAAACTTAATTGTCTGACCTTGTATATGTAACTTTGCTATCTAGAATAATGTCTCCTAAACTATTCACATGGAAACATCCTACCCATTCTTCAAAGCTGTTTTGCTAGGTTTTTCACAATATCACCTTCCAGTCCAGGAAACAATAGATTGTACCTTCCACTAGACCTCTCTAGAAGTTTATTACTCTGATGATGAAAGAGTTTATTACACAGTTTTATTAACCACGTTGTATCTGTTGTCCTTGCTGGACTGTGCACTCTACAAAGAGAAAGTCACCACAAATGCCCTGCAGTGCCTAACAGGAAATGTTTGTTACATAGATTTGAGTATGGAAAGAGGAAAATGAAAGTCAAACTCATGGGTTATACAGTCAAAGATGTGTAACAGAACAGGTGGGTGAGCAGAAAGCAGAGAGGATGAAAGTCATTCTGAGAACTATTTTGCTTCACTGAGAGAATAGACAGAAAGAGACTTGGAAGAAAAAGAACAATTGATTGTTATGCAATATTGACAGGGAGGAAATCCTAGCTTATTTCTATCTATGGTGGATTTGGACTGTTGCTGTATTAGGTGGGGAAGAATAGACAGGGCCCCACAATTTTCGTTTTCATTTGTATCAAGACTGTGGGGAGTATGTGAGTGAACAGGTTCTCAGGGAAATTCCCAAAGCTATTTATAATCTAAACAACTACTCCGTGGAACTAAGACTGGTTCAAATACTACTATCCATGATTTTGTGACCTCTGCAGAGTAAGAAGATTTTTAACTTGATTGGTTGATTGATTGATATGAGACTTTTAGGAGCAGAGACAGGCAAAGAAAACTGAAAAAAAAAAACCAAAAAACTTCTTGTACCACTTTAGACAGGAAAAATAAAATGGAAATAAAAGCAAAATTCAAACCACTATGTGTGGTAGGTATACCCTTATATTTATGTGCCTCAAAGCATACGTTCAGACTCAGTCTCTAATCATATCCATGGTAACGGGAAACATTATGTCACATCTACATCTATTGTTGTAGATAATTTGGATGGGCTTGTATTAGGCATTCTTTCTTTGATTTTCTTTATAATTTATTTCTGGAACTACAACTATCAAACCAAATCTATTGTTTACTGTTCCTTAATATATGTTGTGGTTATGTGGGGAAAGAAATTAGAATATTCTATCTGCATTAGAATATCAGCATCTCTACCATTTGATTATTTATTTTGAAAATAATACAAAATCTGTACTGTGGGCTGTTTGTAATGTACTAGAGATTAGTAAGCCTCTGGATTATTACAATATTTGCTAGAATATCAAAGACATATAAACCAGATGTTTGAGATTTAAAATATACAAACATAACATCTAAGATATAATCAAATCTAAGTCTTCAGATTTCATTTTCCACAAAGTTACTATAAAAGACCTTATTAAGGATTAAGTAAAACTGAATAAATGACCAACTTCTTATTTTATTCCTCTTTCCTGCTGACCTGATTTTAAAATGAAGTTCAGATGTCAAAGCCACTGTTTGTAGATAAAATAAAGAATTTGATTTGATTCTGCCATTGATACACTGTGCAACCATGGAGTAAGGCTTTAACCTTTTTGAAATTCTCATTCACGGTGTCAAAAAGGACTTTATTACGAGGTTAATAAGATCATGTCTGCAGAGTATTTTAAGCTCTTTTATTTTCAGAATGATAAGCAAATGTGAGGTTTTATTATCATTATCATTACCTTGAAAAGGAATTCGGCTTTCATAACTCAGTGGGGTAAAAGAAGATAAGGACCTGGCTGCTGTTGTTCAAATAAATGTCAGGGTTAAAAATTCAAGGAGAAGTGGGAAAAAAAAAGGAAAAAAAACGTGTTTCATTAATACAGCAGTGATGACAACCAGCTCAACCAAGATTTAATCCTAAATAAACTATCAGGACAAAACATACATTTGCTTCCCCCCCCCCACACACACAAACACATTTAATCTTTTACATGTACTCCTCTGTTATTAGCTCTTTCTCTATATTAAATTCAAAAGGTTAGTAAAAGCACTCTAAATATATTTCTGACTGCTTTTCTTAATGCATGTATTAATGGAATTTCCCCATGTTTAATGTTGCACATAAATTGCTGTTAGATTAGCCCCAAACACAGCTATTTGGTCCAAAACAGTAATATCTAAAATTTCCCATTTGAAATGAATGGTAATATTGAGAGGAAAATCTAACATTCTGTGGTTTTTGGTATTCCTATTGTAGTGAAATCAAAAGTGACACAGTTTTTACATAGTTTAATATTTGCATTTTTTAAGCTCAACTGAGAGTAGAAAGAAAAATCTGACATATGTATTTAATACTGCTCATTGAAATGTAAATCATATATGTAGAAATAAATGGAAAAACAGCAGAAAAAATAAAAATGCATTACTGCTATACAGTCATTTGTCTTCTGATAGCATGAATAAAGCTTAAGTCGGATACAATTAAACATACTAAAGCTTCAACAATGACTTTTGAACTGCTTGAATTAACAAAATCAATCCTCATAAATTAAGCTATCAATGATCTATGATACAATTAAGTTCCATAATCAAAAAAATGCTACAGTGCATGCAGTGTCACTTGTGCTATTTCTCACACTGAATTTTAAGTACTGCTGGCTAACTCTTTCTGCAGGGTTGTGTAAAACTCCATCTGGCACACTAGACACTAACATTATGATACACGGTTTCTTTTCCATTCTTCAATTTAGGCTGACATCTGGTGGTCTAGGAAAACGACAAGTAATGCTTCTGAATGTAAACCGATTCACAAATGTGGCTTTTTTCAGTCTTTCCTTTGTCTTTCTGAAGTGCTTGAAATTGCGACCAAACAAGTTAATTACATGGACATTCACATAGAATAACAATTTAAATGGCAGAACAATCGGGGTGAAGAAAATGACCTTCATGTGATGAATTATATACATGTAAGTATATCGAACTCTGTAGTGACTAAAAAGCATCAATAGAAAGCACCATATATTGGCCAATTAGACCCACTCAAAAAGGGTGCTATTTAATGGCACCACACTGGGGATCATAATGGAAATGTGCTACTGCGCGATTTCCTTCTTTCTTTCTCCTTGTCAGGATAGTTGGAGGGAAGGAAATGAGGAGAATGAGGGGGAGGGGAGAGAGAGCTTCTGTGTATCGTAAGAAACTGATGCTTAAACAGGCAGAAGGTGGTGTTCCAAAGCATTTATCTTTTATTTTTTTCTTTGGGAGGAAGGGGGAACTTCCAGCAGACAGTGGCAGTCCAGATGGCAAAACACATTGGGCCCAAAGCAGGAGCAATTCAATTCTCCCTATGGCTAGGCTAAAAAAAAAAAAAAAAAAAAAAAAAAAAACAACAACAACAACAGAACCCCCTCAATTAATTTACTGTGCTATGTTCCACTAATTACCAAATCGTGGCGTAACAGTATGATACACGGTCAGCCCTATGACTTTCATACCATTTGTACAATTTACCATCATGGAAAAAGAAAAAAAAAGCACCCTGATTTTTCTAACATTCAGCTCTCAGCTAGCTATGTCATTCATAGTGTTTGGACCATGAAGAATTTTAACTTAGAGGCGTTTTTTGTACAGATTTTGATTACTATCTTTCTGTGTGTGTGTCTGTTGCAGTGATTGTAAATAGTACAGGAAATAAATGTAATGCTTGATTGACTTTGTTCTATTCGTATTTATAATAGGTTCTAGATTGACAGACTTCTGGGCAAAGCTCCCTGTTATTAAAAAATACATATATATTAAATATATATATATATAATGTGTATATATATATATAATGTATATATATATAATGTGTGTGTGTGTGTGTGTATATATATATATATATATATATAAAATATATATATTAAAACAAAATGTAAAAACAAACAATAAAAGACATTAACCTTATCCAAGAAAGACATTGTGAATTTTTTCGTTTGGCCTCTGTTTCCACTTAACTTTGTGACTTTGAAAAGGTTATTGGAAGGAGTGCCAATTATATTGGTGCTTTTGAAATATGGCCAGGTCCTCTAGGAGGTAGCCTGAAGCTGCCAATACCTAATCTCATAAAGGTCACTGAGAAGTTCAAATAAAATTGCTTTTAGTTACTATAAAACTCACCTGAGTTGAAATGAGTAAGCAAAAGATAAAATGTTTTCATCTGCTCTTACCAGTCGTTTCTTCCCTTTTTAGAGTACAAGCTTTAGTTCTAATCACTCGCCATAAAAATCTCTCAAGAAAGGATTTTATTTTCTTTTAATACACTTGTATCTATGACATAAATTTTTAAATGAGAATGGATGAGAATGTTTCTGTAAGAATAATGTCTACAACAAGCCGTCAACAGGAAAGGTAAATCATTCTAGTAGATTTTATGTGACTATTTATTTATTAGTGGTTAGTGGAGAGAAAAACAGATTGTAATTTTAGGAATACTCAAAGAGTCTTTGAATCTCTTACAAATATCTTACATTGATTGCTATTAAACGAGATCTCAAAATTAGACATTGGTTCTTTACACTTTGACTTTGTGGCCTCCCTACATGTAAATACGTTCCAAGAAATCACTCTCAGAATTATGTCTCATTTTTTATTACTATTTTTTAAATATATTTTTGTTAGTTTCATGTGTACAAAACAACTCAATGAGTAGACATTTACAGCCCTCACGAAGTGATAACTCCCCCAAGTCTACTACCCCTCTGACATTTTACATAGCTATTACAATACTATATAATTCTTAATATTGACTATATTCCCTATGCTGTACTTTACATCCCATGAATATATATATATATATATATATATATATATATATATATATATATATATATATTTGACATTCAATATTATTTTTTATTAGTTTCAGAGATACAGCACAGTGATTAGGCATTTATATAATCTATGAAGTGATTCCCCCCGATACTCAGTACCCATCTCATTTTTGTCAGCCTAATTTTCATTAGGAAAAAAAAAATGTTTTCATACATGTGACTTTAATTTCTTCTAGATACTCTAGTCCAGGTAAAAAAAAAATTATTTCTTTGCAAACATAATATAGTCTTTTTATCTTCTTCAAAGACTTTTCTGCATATTAGGCAGAATCCCAAAGAAGTCGCTCACGTAAGCTCTCGTGTAAATCCTCTCACCTACGACCTTCATTGCCCATTAACCCACATGAAGCTTCCTCATTAGTTCTACCAACCCCACTCCCCACTGCCACCTCTACTATCACCTCTATCAGCACTGCCTCTGCTGCTGCTGACCTGGCTGGTGCCAACAAAAAACACAAATGCCAGCACTAGACCTTACAACAAGAATGCTTTTTCTGTTACCCACTGAAGATGGTGTGGTTTTGGCATTGGAGCACAATGGCAAAAATCCTCTTCTAGTTTCAGATTTATATTTCTTTCCTTCCTTCCTTCCTTCCTTCCTTCCTTCCTTCCTTCCTTCCTTCCTTCCTTCCTTCCTTCTTTCCTTCCTTCTTTCCTTCCCTCCCTCCTTTGTTTTCTTCCTCCCTTCCTCCCTCCCTCCCTTCCTCCTCTTTGTTTCCCTCCTTCTCTTCCTCTCTCCCTCACTCTTCCCTCCCTCCCTTCCTGCTTTATCAAGAAAAATATTGCTTAACTAGTATGTATAGATGTAAGCTATTTACATAGAATAGGAATATTGTTACCCTGTAATTTTGTAATATTGTTCCAAGCTTTTAAAAATATAGAGCACTCTCAGAAGGAAGCAGAGTTCTATAAAATGTTGAGGAGAAGAGCCAAGAATGGCTATTTCCCTTCCTAGTGAGCAGAGCTAGATTGTGTTAAAGAGATTCTTTAATGAATGATATTTAAAAAAAAAATATTTTTATTAAAATATAGCTAACATACAACATATCAGTTTCAGGTGTACATCATAATCATTCAACAGTACCCACCTGGCACTATACATAGTTACTACCATATTACTTACATCCCCATGACTGTTTTATAACTACCAATTTGTACTTCTAAATTCCTTCACTTTTTTCACCCTGCCCCCAAGCCCCTTCCCATTTATCACCCCAATAGATATAGTAACCATCTGACACCATCCATAGCTATTACAATATTATTAACTATATACCCTACATCCCCATGACTACTGTGTGACAACCAGTTTGTACTTCTTAATCCTTTCTCTTTTGTCACCCACCCTCAACCCCTCTCCCATCTGGCAGCCATTAACATGTTCTCTGTATCTGTGAGTTTTTTCCATTTCGTTTATTTGCTTATTTTGTTCTTTAGATTGCACTTGTAAGTGAAATGATACGATATTTGTTTCGTTATCTGACTTACTCCACTCAGCACAATACCCTCAAGTTCCATCCATGTTGTTGCAGATGGCAAGAATGCATTCTTTTTTACAACTGAGTAATATTCCATTGTATACATGTACCACCTCTTCTTCATCCATTCATCCATTAAGAGACACCAAGATTGCCTTCATGTCTTGGCTACTGTAAATAATGCTGCGATGAACATATGAATGAACACATCCCTTTGAAGTAGTGTTTTGGGTTTCTTTGGATAAATACTCAGAAGTGGGTATCCCTACTGTATTTCCCAAAAACAAGACCGGGTCTTATACCATATTTCCCCGAAAATAAGATCGGGTTTTATATTAATTTTTGCTCCAAAAAATGCATTAGGGAGTATTTTCAGTGGATGTCTTATTTTTTTATGTACAACAATCTACATTTATTCAAATATAGTCATGTCATCTTCTTCTGGAACATTGTCATAACATACTAAATGTGCCCGTCTGGCTGACGATCTTAACCTGGGCTTATTTTCGGGGTAGGTCTCATTTTTGGGGAAACACCGTAGGTCCATTTTTTTGTCTCATTATAGTCTTTGATATAAAGTCTACATTTTTTTTTTGATATAAATATTGCTACTTCATCTGTTTGTTTGTTTCCATTTTCATGAAGTATCTTTTCCCATCCCTTTACTTTCAGTCTGTGTGTGTCTTTCAATTTGAAGTTAGTCTCTTGTAGGCAGCATATGTAAGGGTCTTGTTTTTTTATCCATCCAGCCACCCCCCCATCTTTTGATTGGAACATTTAATCCATTTACATTGAAAGTAATTGTTAGGTGTGTAGTTACTGCCATTTTATTACTCATATTTTTGATTTTTTGGGTTTTTTTGTCTTAAAAAAGTCCCTCTAAGACTTCTTGTAATATTTGTTTGGTGGTGATTAACTTCTTTAGCTTTTTATTATCTGGGAAGCTCTTTATTTATCCTTCAATTCTCATTCTCAATGATAGCTTTGCTGGGTAGAGTAATCTTGGTTGTAGGTCCTAACTTTTCATCACTTTGAATATTTCCCGCCTATCCCTTCTGGTCTGCAAAGTTTTGGTTGAGAAATCAGCTGAGTCTTATGTGAGCTCCCTTGTAGGTAACTAACTGCTTTTCTCTTGCTGCTTTTAAGATTCTCTCTTTATCTTTAACCTTTGACATTTTAATTATGATGTATCTTGGTGGGAGCCTGTTTGGATTCATCTTGTTTGGGACTTTCTGTACTTCCTGGGCTGTATATCTATTTCGTTTGCTAGGTTAGGGAAGTTTTCAGTCATTATTTCTTCAAATAGGTTTTCAATTCCTTGCTCTCTCTCTTTTCTTTCTGGCACCCCTATAATGCAAATAATGCTTCATGTTATCCCAGAGGCCTATTAAACTGTCCTCATTTTTGGGGGATTTCTTTTGCCTTTGATTGGGTGTTTTCTGCTACCTTATTTTCTAATCACTGATTCAACCCTCTGCTTCATCTAATCTACTCTTGATTCCCTGTACTGTATTCTTCATTTCAGTTATTGTATTTTGTATTACAGGTAGTTCTTTTTTATGTTTTCTATTTCCATTTTTATGTTTCCTGTCTCTTTGTTGAAGTTCTCCTTGAGATCATTGAGCATCTTTATGTCCAGTATTTGGAACTCTGCATCTGGTAGTTTGCTTGCCTCTATTTTGTTTAGTTCTTTTTCTGGAGCTTTGTTCTGTTCTTTTATTTGGAACATATTTCTCTGTCTTCCCATTTTGCTGCCTATCTGTGTTTGTTTCTATGTACTAACTAGGGATGCTATGTCTCCCAGTCTTAGTAAGTGGCCTTATTGTTGTAGGTGTGCTGTGGGGCTTAGTGGTGCAGTCTTTCTGGTTACCTTAGCCGTGCCCTCCAGGTGTGTCCCTTGTGTGTGTTGGATGTACCGTCCTGTTGTAGTTGAGCCTTGGTTGCTGTTGCACACCAGTGGGTGGGATTGATCCTCAGGCTCACTGGTTTTGAAGATTGGCTGTGACTACAGTGGTGGAGTTGTGGTGCAGGGGCTGACCCTATAAAGCAGGAGCTGCCTCAGCAGGGTTCTGGTGCTTGCTCAATCTGCCTCTTGGTTTTGTCATCCTGGGAGGTGGCTGGATAATGCTCCAACTCAGTTCAAAGCTTGCCACTGGGTGCCAGCCCCAGGGATACCTGGGAGGAAACTAGTTTCAGGTCAAGTTCAGCCACAGCCTGTACCCCACCCGGGGCCACCTGGCAGGAGCTACAAATCAATCTGCAGATAGCAGCCACCTGTGCCATGCTTTGAGTAGTTAGGCTGCAAACTAAGGCCAGCTGCCACTAGTACTGGGCTTAGGGCTGCTCACCCAAAGGTATGGGGCATGCTCAAGTCAGATGCTGCTTGTTTGGGTTCTGTGAACCTTTGAGAAGCTCTAGGAGAGTCTGCAGCCTGAGCTAAGGCAGGCAGTTTGTAGGAAAAAGCCACTGGAACTAGCTTGGGTGTACCCAAAAGTTGGGTGTGGCGGGCTCTCAAATCACCAGGGCATGGCTAATGAACAGCGTTAGTTATCTTAATGGAGACTCAGTAAAGCGGCCACCTGCGTCTGCATACTGGGAATGGGAAGAGCTCAACAGGGAAACGATGGCCTCTGCCAGCTCCTCCATCTGGGAGAAAGCTGCCCCTCCAGAATTCGTCCTGAAGTCAGATAACACAGTTCTCTTCAATATGTCCCTGTCACCTCTCCATCTGCTGCCCCAGCACTGGAGCTCAGAGGCAGTGATTCCGTCGGTAAGTCTATGCATGGTCCTTTGAAGAGGAGTGCCTGGGACTCCAACCACCCGCCATCTCACTCAGTCACAATCTCCGCTGGTTTTCACAACCAAAAATTATGGGGACTTTTCTCCCTGGCACTAGAACCGTGGGCTTGGGAGGAGCTGGGGCCCCTTGCTCTTCTGGGGGGACCTCCACAGCAAAGATAATCCTCCTGACTTTTAATGGTCACACGTGTGTGGGACCAGCCTGTTCTGCATCTCTGCCCCTCCTACCAGTGTTGAGGTGGCTTCTTCAGTATATCTGTAGTTGTGAGGCTTTGGTTCAGTAAGATTTTAGGTGATTTTCAATGATGGTTGTTTGGTAGTTTAGTTATAATTTTGATGTGGCTGTGAGAGAAGGTAAGCACAGCATTTACCTATTCTGCCATTTTGACCGGAACTCTAATTGGTGCTATTTTTGTTGTGTGATATTTTGGTAATCCCATTCTAGAATCTATTTCTTAGAACTACAGAGACTCATTTTGGAAACTTATAAACAGATAATACTATAATAAAATACATGTTAGGCAAAACTTAAGGATCAAGTAATATGCTGTTGTGTTTATGTATATGTATGATATTTTTCTCAAACTGTATGAAGCATGATTTAGATGTTGCCAGTTGGATTACTGGAAGAGAGAATCACTGAATCCAGTATGAGCTTTATTTTTGCACATTGTTCCTTCAAATTCTTGTGAGATTTTAAGGACAAATATAACAGTTATTTCAATAAATCTGTTATTGAAATGGCTTCATTGCTTCTCTACTGTAAGATACAGAAATATTGGTGATACTACAGGTATATTACTTTACTGTAGCTAAAAAAGAGAACTAGTGATGTGGTATATGTTTTTAAAAAGTAGGTTTATTGTGGATAATGCATTTTAAGTTTAGTTTTATGCAAAAATACAGAGAATATGTTTAAACATTAACAAGCACCTATAATTTATATACTTTTTAATGTTTGAATGTCATTATTTTAAAATGACAGTCACTGCTTCATTTGTTAATTAAACTTGACCCTTTAACAAATGAATTTCACTCTGATATTAATTCATTGGTATTAGGGGTCCATTCCAGAAACTTAGAGCATTTTCTATAACTCGAGCAGCTGGACCTATGATATGCTTCCACGTTTAAGATACAGGAATACTGGTTTTGGGTCAGGGCTGCTGTGTCAGTCTGTCTGAATGTCATACAAACAAGGTGGCTCATCGTAGCAAGCAGATAACATTTTCAGATGGCTAGCTTGAGTAGACAGGGAGATTAGAGTCTTCTCTTGTCAGGCAGCCAAGAATTCCTGGGATGGTCCATTATTTTTGTTTGGAAAAAGCAATAGCTGGATAAAGGCAGCTGTCATGGCTGCTGAAATTTCCTTAGTACAGAGCGGGAGATTACTCTTTGTTGAGAGGCTGGGTTTTTGCTGTTATTGTTGTTTCATTTTTTTTTTAACCTGCATAGCCACAGTAATGATTAAAATGGTTGGCATTTGTTTACCTCCTTTGAGAGCCAGTGTTTTTTCCTGCCCAGCTGTCTGTAGTTCCAGAAACCACTACGCATGATGTTATGGAAGCCAAGTAGCAGTTTCCTCGATTCATTCCTGAAAGCCTTTCCTTCTATCCTCTTTCTTTCCTAGATGTCCACATGACCTCATGGTGGGAGCCAGAACACAGAAAATGTGTCAGCTAAAGGTCGATTGAGGTTTCCCAAATGCAGACATTGAGTAGCTGTGATTAAATCTGCCTTTGACATAAGTAGCATAGTTTGAAAAACATCTTTTCCCTTTCTCCCATATGTAACCTGGAGGTTTTATCATTAGAATCATTATTTGGTTAAAGGTATTATCTTGGCTAAAACAAATTATTCACCTATCACTATGCTAGGCACTGGAGATGAAAGATAACTAAGGAATTGCCCAACCATACCTATATGATGAGCTAATACTTCAGTAGAAATGCACAAAAGACTGAGAAATAGAGAGGAATGATTCTGCTTAGGCAAGAGAAGGGAGTCAGTGAAACTAGGACTCGAGGATATTTAGCAGGTAGGCAGAGCACCATGATGTTTCAAAAAGAAAGAAAGAGAGAGAGAGAGAGAGAGAGAGAGAGAGACAGAGAGACAGAGAGAGAGACAGAGACAGAGAGACAGACAGAGAGACAGAGAAAGAAAGAAAGAAAGGAAAGAAAGAAAGAAAGAAAGAAAGAAAGAAAGAAAGAAAGAAAGAAAGAAAGAAAGAAAGAAAGAAAAGCACAACCTGTGAATATAATGGGAAATAAGACAAGTGTAGAAGGCAAAACACAAACCTGGATGGTGTGTGTGATGGCATAAACATTTAGTTGCGTCCTATAGTTTTCAGAAATTGCTGAGAGATTCTAAGTAAGTGAATAGTGTGATCATGTTTCGAGCAACATGGAAGATAAATCTGAATACTGAACACTGAAAAGGCAGTTAAGACATTGATTCAAAGAATTGGTTGTGATGGAGAAAAGCCAATGAGAGTGGAGAAGAGCCACACATGATAGGTTTTAGGGAGAAATATACATGTTTAGGGGTGGCTATTTCCTTTGGAAGACTATCAGGGAACATAGTATGAGGGATTTATGCTTTGGATAGTTACCTATCAAATTGCAAAAATCGAAGAAATATAGCACCTGGATAGGTAAGTTCAAGGGACAAGATAGGGATCTAGGACTTGTTCAAGGAAGAGAATGGACACCTGAGTTAAGTCTGTAGGGACAGAACCATAAAAGGGCATCAAATTCAGAGGAGAATTCTGCAGTGTGCAGGGAAATCCAAGTGTGCAAAGCATCTGCTCCCCAGTTGCTCACTTACACCTCTGTGCTAAGAATTTCTCTAATAATAGCAGCTAATGTTTCTATTATTTAATGTCTAATTATTGACTCCTTCAGCTCATGATTCACCTTACTGTGGTCCTTTTACAATTTGAGACTATGAAAATTTCTCTTCTTACGACCATTTCCACCCCTCCTCAAAAAAAAAAAAAAAAAAAAAAAAGTTGAATGTGTACCATGGTTCTGGGGAGTTTATAAAAACAGCATCAATATTCTTAAGAAATTTTTCCATGAGAATTTAACCAATGAATAATTTTAAGCATTATTTTCTATCAAAATTACACAGATATATTATTGATGAGAACACAAAATGCACATAAAATATAGGATTTGGAATCAATTTATTGTGAAGGGTCAATTCTCAAGGTTATGTGTTTATTACTCTCTGCTGCAGGAAACATTTCAGAGAAGCATTTCAAATAATTCCAATTAAGATGTTTTCTAGCTGAAAATAACCTACGTTAGGTTTCTAGCTGAAAATAAAAATATTTAAATATATTTATGTTTAATCGAATCAAACGGGTGAAATTGGTGAGAGTGAAATAATGTGCTATTTTGTCTTATTCCAGTACCTCTAATGGGACTCAGCAAATAATGCCCTGTAATCTTCCTTATAACTGAAAGTACCCATGTGGTGTTGGTAGGGAAAGAGAAAAGATGACCTTCTGATTAAGGTTGAAATGGTTGGGGCATTGTGGTGAAAGCTTTCTCTCTTTAGTGCAGGGTGGTTATCTCAGCCCACAAAATCCTACTATTTGAAGTTTTGTTTAGTTTAAACTAAGAATATACTTTTCTTAATATGATACTTGATTTCCATTTCAGCAATGCTATCACATTGTAACATGGTAACAGTCCTGACAGTATTTGCACATAATGAGATGGAAAGCTTCGTTTCATTCTCCAAACCATGCTTCCAGCTCAGGACCTCATTAATTCTTGTCTTACTTCCTACAATAACCTCCTGACTGGTCTCTTTGCCTTTAATCTCTCCTGACTTGAATCCATCATTCTGCCTGATTAATAGTCCTTTAGTACTATTCTATTCTTTCTACTACCATTCTCAAAAAGCCTCAATAACTCTCAACTTTTATATATATATATATATATATATATATATATATATATATATATATATATATATATATATATAAATTCTTTAGACCAATTATTTGTAGCATTTTGGGGGTTCCTACACACACAAAAATCTGTCAATCTGATGAAAGTTGTGAACCATCTCATAATAAAATTGTAATTGTCTTTACATTTACACCAAAGTTCTATAAAATGTCAAGCTAATTCCTGAAATACCTAGGAATAAGAATCCCTGTCTCTCAGTCACTCAACAAATATTAGTCGGCATTTACTATATGTCAGTCACTCTAGGTGCTGAGGATAAACTAGTAAAGAAAACAGATACAAATTCCTACCCTTATTTGCCTTATATTCTAGTGTGGGGAGGTAAGCAATAAAGAAGATAAGTAATATATATACTGTATGTGAGACAGTAATGGGTGCTCATAGAAACAAAAAATCAGAGAACTGGCAAATGAAATGATAAGGGCAGTTGAGAAAGTAAATAGGTCAACCAGGGAAGCCCATGTCGAGAAACGGTTTTTGAGCAAATACCTGAAGAAAGTAATACCTGAGTGAACTAGTCACATGACTATTTGGGAATAGTGTCAGTCATTGGAATTGGCACCTGCACAGGTCCTGAGGTGAGCATCTTTGGAAAGTCTGAAGAATAAAAGAAAGCCATCAGAGTTGTAGTGTAGAAAATGAAGAGGTGAGTGTCTACAAATGAAGTCAGAGAGCAACGTGTAACCTGTATGTAGGGCCTTATAAGTCATAGTAAGTACTGTGGTATTTACTCTGAGAGAGATGTCACCCTACAAGGTATATTCAAATCTCCCCACAGTCTGTTTTTTAACCAGCGTTTTGTCTTATTTGTGACTATTCTTTAAATCATATAACAAATTTTATTGAATCCTCACAATGTAAAATGTAACTACTTGCATATACATACATACGTACACACATACATACATGTATATACATATATATATATATTTAAGTGACTATGTAGATATGTATACAAAAATATTTTCCTGACATTTATAATTAGTAATTAGGTCATGTAAAGTAAAATTTCAAAATTTAACACATTATCAAAGTAATATTTGATCTTTATGGCTTATAAATTACACACAAGTTTAAGAAAATATTTGTCACACTATTACCAAGGCAGAAAGAAATCATATCAGATACCTTATTTCACAGTAACTACTGAAGAAAAGATGTTCCTTATTCAAAATATTTATTTTTAGCAATTAACCCAATCACATAGTGTTATAAGGCCATCAAATAAAGATTTCAGACTTCTTTAAGTATTTATTGATCATCTACTATGTTCCAGGCATTTTGCTAGGAACTGGAGATACAATGATATGTCAATTAGATTTTGCTGCATAATAAATGACTCAAAAACTTAGTGGCATAAAACAACAAAACTTCATTTTATCTCATGATTCTGTAGATCCACTGGACAGTTCTTTTGGTCTGAATCAGCTTAGGTGACCGCTGTGGTCAGGTCGTATCTCAGATGGGACTGTTTGTTCTAGGATGACCTCATGAACATGTCGGGCCCTGGAAATGTGTTGGCTTCTGGGATTGCAGCTGACATAGGTCTTCTCAGCTCTATGTAGTCACTCATCCTCCAGGAGGCTAGACTGGACTTCTTTACAGGGTGCAGTCACAGTGATCCCAGGTGCAGCAAAGAGGGCAAATGACACAGGGCTAGTGCTTTCCGAGCCTCTACTTAACTACTAATTTGTTGGCCAAAGTCAGTATCAGAAGGATGTGTATAAATGTGTGGATATGAGAAGGCAGGGACAAATTGGGGGACATGACTGCAACAGTCTACCATAAATGGTGTGCATCGTTGATAGTGACAATTATAATAGATTCTCTCACTTACAGTAGTAGCAGCAAGACATTTAATATGGCAACATACATTAGTGGCATTTTGAAGAAAAGCCAAAATGCAAATCAAACCTAATAAAACAACTTTTTATTTTTATTTTTTGAAGAAAGTTATCCTTCAGAGGAACATAC
This sequence comes from Rhinolophus ferrumequinum, assembly GCF_004115265.2. Classification (NCBI taxonomy): domain Eukaryota; kingdom Metazoa; phylum Chordata; class Mammalia; order Chiroptera; family Rhinolophidae; genus Rhinolophus; species Rhinolophus ferrumequinum. Next base: position 43,640,993 of record NC_046288.1, read on the forward strand.
TACTAAGAATAGCTTTTATTTGTTGACCACCAGGTGCTTGACATACATTTTCTAATTAAATATGTATAGAAAATTTACCAGGTAGTAATTATGACTCCTTTTATATGGAAACTAATTTGAGGGCAACAAAAGTTAAGTTAGTTCTTTAAGTCACCCAATCTATGGCATTTTTATGACAGCCCTAACAAACTAATACACATTTAAAAAACAGTATTTTGTCAAAGTTCATTCATCCTCCACTAGTGATTTACAGTGATCCCAGATATGCATTTGACATACTCTGCTCCAATTGTCTCCCACTCATAGGTCTCAGCTAAAAGAGACCTTGTAAAGAACCCAGTGTTTTACCATTGAGGAATATCAGACCAGCAAAGTTGAGTGGTTTTCCTAATATCCGACAGCCAGACAGATTTCTGTATGAATTACTACTGGTCTGGGGAGCTGTCCAAGCCGTGACCCTAGTGGGTATTCTGTGGCAGAGTGAGTCCACAGGCCCTTACTGCTGTATAAGTATTCTTTACAAGCAATCTATGTGGAACGAAGATGAATTCAAATGTACCTGCAATCATTTTATATTTTTAATATCCTCAGTGTGAGGTAATTCAAAGGTGGGATTTTATTCTCTTGATGAACCCTGCAATAATCTCTCCTATAGTGCATTTTGTACCAATACCTTTTGTTTGAAACAATTTAAATCTGGTATTTTAAATTTCTATTACAGTGGAAAACTTTTTTGTAAAACATTCAAATGTGTTCACAATGAACTGCAGCTTATTTTTTCACAATTTTTCCTGATTTATATTTTGATCTGAAAATAATAGACAGTATAAATTATTTTCAGCCCTAAAATGAAATGTGTTTTTTAGCTATATTTTATACACAGATTATTATGAACAAACTGTTTTTATTGACATTAAATGAGAGTAGAAATCATTATCTGTTTTAGAAACAAAAGTTTTTAAAAAATTATTTCTTCTATTTCAATATACCACTAGTGATTAAGCATGTAAATAGAACCTATGTTGTTTATTTATTATTAGAATTATAGATTTTGCCTATATTACTAACTGTTAGCACATTAATAATAGCATCTATTTACAAGAAAATGCTCAGCTGTCTCTGATTATCTGTTTCAAAAGTGTATTGTTTCTTATTTTAGCCTTTAGAATAACCCCTAATCTGTGTTTAAAATGACTTTGTTCCGATCACCCTTTGGGTTATTTACAAGAAAAGTTAGTTTTTGCCATTCATCTCTTATCTTACCGAAAAGGCAGTCCTCACTGTTTAAAATATATTTAAATGTATTTTATTCTCATTGTTGTATTTCTAAAGATACCATTGAAAATCAAAGTGTTTCTAATCTGTCACATGTTTAAGTTTAATAGTGACATTACTAAAATGTACATACTTATATGGGAGATTCATTTTATTAGTCAGTGGACATGTGTTATTGCTATTCTTGTTACAAATTAATATCTCTTTAGAGCAATAATTTGTATTCATTTAACTCAACTATTATGAGTTCCAAGGTTGCATATTGATTTTGAGGGAAGAATATTTTATCTAGGTTTATCTTTAGGATACATTTCTTCTTTTCCATTTAGAGAAAGCTTTGATTGTAGCCAATTTCCTTGGCTACAGAGAGTAAATTATAAATTTATGGCTTACCAACTAGAAAAAAATGAAGTGTGCGTGCTAAGGAAGGGACACGTTTTCAACCATCCAAGTGATAAAAAAAATGGGTGGATTGCCTCCAGTTTAGCAGCCAGAAGCTGAAGGTGAAGACTTGTTTCGTAGGCTTTCCCAGCATCTTTTTTTCTCTTCTTCTGGTAAGAGCAGCCAAGATGTCACAATTGTATTGTTTTATGGGTTCTATGTTCTTAGTAAGACTTTAAATCAAGCCAAAGCCTGGACACGTAACACAAACAGATGAATCAGATTGTTTGTTAAATATCTCCTGCCATTAAATATTGAGAGGAAAGCTTCAAGAACAGATAGGAAAAAGTAATCTATTATCTAGATGCTGTGAGCAGAAGTAAACAGTAGTAGTGGTGTTACAGACTGAATGTTTGTGTGCCCCCAGAATCCTAATCTCCAGTGTGATAGTATTAGGAAGTGGATCTTTGGGATGTGATTAGGTCATAAAAGTGGAGCCTTTATGAATGGGATTAGTGTCCTTACAAAAGATTCCCCCCAGAGATCCCTTGCCCATTTTGCCGTGTGAGAGCACAGTGAGAAGATGGCTGCATATGAACCAGAAGGTGAACCCTCACTAGACACTGTGTCTACTGGCTCCCTGATCTTGGACTTCCCAGCCTCCAGATCTGTGATAAATACACGTTTGTTGTTTAAGCCACCCAGTTGATGGTATTTTTTCGTTTGTTTTAGTAGCATGGACAGATTATACAGGTGGGTTAATTATAATGTTACAATTTATTACATGCCTGGTTAGAGTATTATGGGTTAGGTTGTACTGCAATATGAACTTCATTTTGTTTCTTCTCAAGGGAATAAAGACTTTCTTGAATTATCAGGAAATGAGGCCTCAAATTAAGAGGTGAAAGTTTGGAAGCCCCTCTGGTACTGTGCCACCAGTATTAATTATGTCATCCTGAGCCCATCCTCTCACCTGCAGCTCTATACAAGTGATAGAGAAATACTCAGCTGTTAGGGGACGGAGTGGTTGGTGTAGGGACAAAGACAGAGCTGGGGGAGAGTATGATCAAGTTTATGGAAGATAGCTGTTTGAAAGCTGTTGTTAATGAACTATGGTAGGAAACAATCTGAAGCTTTCAGAAACAATTGGTGCTGTTGATCAAAATCTATAGAATTTTGGTTCTAAAGTTGCCCAATACCTTCGGTATTTATCTACCAAGAAGAAGTTTATTGTAAAAATAGATCTGCCTGAATGCAAAGGCCATGATTTTTTCCATTTCATATGGCTATTTGGTAAAATTGATTTAATTTTAAAAAATTAAAAATCACGTCTGACTGTAGAAGCTTACTTAACTTGAACATTGTAATTTACTTTTAAAAATATGAAAATCACTAATAATAAGTATTATGATAACTAACTACTATGTACCACCAAATTTCATAGGAAACCAAAATAAGCTAGACAATGGGGGAAAAAAGAATATAAAACCGAGTATCTTTAATCTTAATAAAGCATGGAACTTCCAATAATTTTCTGGAGGTGGGTGGTCAGCTGTGGTTCCCCAGAGCACTTCTTGGATATTTGAAATGAGGTTAAAAAGCAGTTACATTGTCTCTACAAAGCTAACTGGAAAAAGGGCCTGCAAAGCTGACCATTAGCAAAATTTTCACTGGCAGTAAGACTTGTCTGCTTCTTCTTTCTGAAAGTAGAATACTACAGAGCATGCCTCCCTGTAGAAATCCCTCCTAGAGAATTGACTATTCCAAGAGGAAGCCTCACTCTATTCTAGAAACTTCAGCTCTGTATAAATATTTAAGTGGAAGATTTACAACTGTGTTTTTGTTTTTCAGACCCACATAGCAGCCATACTCCCCTTTACTCAGTGTGCTTAAGATTTTGCCAAAGTTTATGGTTCGTTGCAAACAGCATGGACAACCTGTTAGTAGGACCTGATCATGCCTCAGTTATGCAACCCCTGCTAGTAGGTTTTACACATCGTTTCAGATTTGGCTTTCAGCCTTCCCAACATCTTCACAAAAAATGTGAATACCTATAGTTATATCTGTAGTTTTCTTTTTTATGCTTTTCCATCTGATACTAAGCTGTCATCCCTTGAGTTCCTATTGCCTCTATGTGCTACTACATGGCTCAAATGTATTTTGTTATATTCATCAGAACTGAGACTCCATCTGAATGGTTCTTCCTCCGAGCCAACTGTGTCATACTCCCTGCTGCATTTCCTCATCTCAAGACAGTTTTACATCTTGCAGCACCACCTTTCCATCTGGCAAATGGCCCTTTACGTTTTTTTTTTTTTTCTTCTCACTTATCAAGAATGGCAAGTTCCTTTGTCCTAGAGATTTTGTTTATTTTTCTATGTATTTCCCACATGTAATAAAATCATTGCGTATCTCTTCAACATTAATTTTTGGCAGACAAAATATTTTTTTTCAGGGAAACAGAACCATGAAACCTGAATAGGTTGGTTGGTTGTCTGTTAAAGGGGCTAGGATGGTAAGAAAGAAACCCACTGATAACCATCAGTGTTACTGCCCACTACACTCTGATTCGTTGACTATTAATGTGACTATCTGGTAAAGTCAGTATATTTCTGTAAAATACACTCCATTACTCTCAGAAAATTTCATCTAATATTGAAAAATTAACCACAGCTATAATTAACAAGCTGACACCTACCAAACACCATTAAGAAAATATGAAAGTCAAGTGCAAATGAAAAATAAATTAATTAAAATATAGGAAATGGATTGTCAAATAATTTCCGTTGATCATCCAGACTGCTAGATGCTAGACATTAAGTTGTTGTGGACTTTTTTTCCCCCTGAAAATGATATAGAGAGAATGTTTTGGAATTAATTTCTCTGTTCATCAGGCCTGTCATTCTAGCCACAGTAATGGAGAAGTGTTTGTTACCGTATTAAGGGCAATGTGAATAACAGACTTGGTTTCCACTTCTCTGCCATTTCCTGATTTTAACTTTAATCACGTCATCTAACTTTCCCACTCACGATTTCTTCATACTTAAAAGGAAAAAATGGGACTATTTGCTATTCTAGTTATGAAATTCTGTGGTGACATGACTTCACCACATTTCTCCTTTTCTATATTTTCTCCCTTACCTCTTATTCTCTAAAAATCTCCAATTTCTTTCCAACCTATTAATTAGTTTTGTGACTATTCTTCAAATTCAGAATCTTATAATTTTAAATTAAGATAGCGCATCACTGTGTGTACCCCTTATGTGCAGAGGAAACCCACTTTCAGTAGGTGTGACAGTTATTACTTTGTAGTTCATAAGAAGGTAATAATAGGTGATCCTCACATAATTGACCTGCTCATTTTATATATTTAGAAAGTGAGGGTCAAATAGATAAATAAACTGATCGAAAATTTTAACTGGTAGCAGCATAAGGAATAGATTCCCTGACCCTTTATATACATTTATTAGATTTTTTTTTTGCTATACGTTTCCCTCATTTTATAATACCCTTCAATCTGTTAATGTCATTTTTTTGTTTTGCTTTGTTCTGTTTTAATGTATACTTTACTCTCAGCTAATGGACAATTTGTTGTAAACTATGACCCTAAATAATTTTCCTGTGAGATTTAGGGGATATTTCATTTGTCTTTCCTCCACAATGTACAGCTCCACAATTGTCTTTATTGAACTATATTCTATATCTGATTATTTCATTTTTCAAATATTGTTTCTTCCAGTCTTTTTGACCTTACTTAGTCATTCTGGGCCCCACTTTCCTCTTTGCAAACTAAGCAACTTTGGGTGGATTAATTCCTGAGGCAGTTTTTACCTCCAAAAAATCATTTTCCAAGTTGTCACTAAATCAGTCTTCGGCTCCTTAATGCCACTTCAAGTTTAAAGAATATGTTTGTATTTTATCATCTAGACACTTGATGAGAAGATACACCAACACCAGGCCCCAAATCAACTCTTTCAGGATACCATTTGTCACATTCTCCTGAGTTGACACTAATGCATTGATCACTTCCTTATTACCCATTTATTTTTTCTGCAAGAGTTTTCAGTTTGGGGACTATTTGTTGATGTCTTATAAAATTTCTGGAGTAGATTTTTTTTTTTTGAATTTTTATTTTTAAAAATCTTGCTTCTTCAAGTTGTGGGGGGTATACAAATTCATTATATATATTATTTTCTGAGACTTTAAAAAGATGAAAATGTTAGGTCAGTTCAATTCAGATTAATATTCTATTCTATTTATGTAGCATTTATGACTGAGAGACAAATGGACTATAATTATTGTCAGATTTACAAAGCTCAATTAATATCTTAAAGTCATTTAGCTTTATTTTGTCTTCTACAACTTTAATGGAATTAGCTAAACTAAATATTTAAGCTTTATTAGTTTTTTCACAAATTAGTATACATTTTTAGGAGTAGAATATAACATTTTTACTTTCCAGTAACTTCATTCAGCCTGGCTATAAACTGCAATAGCAAATGCATCCACAATTCTTTCTAGATATTCACTTAATTAATTCAAATCTATTTTGCTTTCTGTAAAAGGCCTTAGAATATAATGTGCTGTTCTGCTTCCAGGATTTTGTTTCTATTGTCTCTAGAGACTATGATCTTAACTTTGCCAGCAGAGGGCACATACACATATCCTTCTTTGTGTCTTCTAATCTACAAAAAGGAAATTAAAAGAAAAGCTACATTGAGGTTTTATAATATATCACCTTATTTGAATGTCTGATTAAAAGATGAAAACAACAGTTTAAGACTTTTCTCTTAAAAGTCTAATGCCTGAATGAAATCCAAGGCACTTAGGTACTATTGTCACTGACCCAGAACTTGGGGATAATTTATCTATTTTTGCTCTGCAAAATTTGGGGATGTTACCACTCATTTTTCTTTTCTGATTATATTTTGTTCTGGCCTTTCTGCTTTTGGTATTCAATTCTGGACCTAGAATTAGGAAAGAAGTGTCAAATAATATTTATTTATGTGTTTATTTAGTAGAATTATCAAAAATTCAAATAACTAGTAGTCTGTATTTTAGCATAAAGTTAATAAAAACACATAAGCAGAATACTGAATTTAATTGGACAGTTATAAAATGTTTTTGCGAAAAGAACATTAAAAAATAAGTTGGAGTGAAGTAATACAAATTAGTCTTTTGACCGTTTTGATTAATAGCTTAAGAACAGACATGAATATTTTAATCTTCTGGCTGCTTCCAATGAACTGATGGAATGGTAGAATTTTTTACACTGTCAGCTAAATGAGCATGAAGGAGCGTCTGTAATTTCAATATTATGCTTATGCATCATGTAATTATATAATTGCAGATATGTTGTGCCTGCACACATAAAAAGCTTATGCTTTTAAAATGGAAAAATAATGTTGAAAAGCAGAAGTCATAGGCTTATGTGCTGATATCTATCTCCAGCAGCATTTATTTTAAGTATTTTGTGTAGGTCACTGTACAGCCTGACGTGCACCAAAACCAACCCAAAGAACTCACAAATGGAAGTTCAAACGCTACATCAGCTTTTAGAAAGTCCTAGTGCATTAGGTCAAAATGGTTGATAATCTTTATTGGCTATTTCAAATTTTAGTATACGTGGAACAAGAGCCACCCATGATATTTGTTATAGAGATGTATAAATCAGAATACTTTGGACTTTAAAAAATGAGTTATTTGAATCTTAAGTACAGAAAAACAGTAATAATAATGTAAATGAAGAGTTTGGTTCAAGGCTTAGATTATATTTTTAAAATACACTAACAAAAGAGAATTAAAAGTGATTATAGTAGGAGGAGAAACAAGGTCCCAGACAAAAGAAGCAAAAGCACTCAGAATATGAGACTATTTCCGTTCATAAGAAGTTATTATTTTTTTCCAAATAAAGTATTGTCCAGTAAAACCCAATCACCATTACAACCCCAAGTTTAAAGCCACTGGGATTGCCATTAATGATACCAAACATTTTGTGAGGTCTAAAAATCTTAAGCAGTTAAAAAGTTTGATGTTCTAAAATTTACATATTTATGTGTGACTTTAATTATCTATGTATATAATTATAATAAATATTTATTATTGATTTTTAAAATGACCTAGTATCCTGCAGCCTATATTTTAATGTTTTTGTTTCTCTTTTTTGATAAAACAGAATCTTAAAAACAGTGAATCTGTATGACATCTAGGAACTGTAATGTTGACTAAAAAAAAGAGAGAGAGAGAAACTGTAAGAGCACGGAATAATCAGGAAGGTTGAGTACCTCACAAAGAAACAGATTGTACACACTATGAGCACATATGTCATGCATTGTTTCCTAGTTAGCTGACAAACATCATGCTCAAAACAATGCTTCTCTGGTACTATAGCTTTCTTTTCTCTCTTTGTCCTCCTTCTTCTCCTCCTCCTCCTCCTCCTCCTCCTCCTCCTCCTCCTCCTCCTCCTCCTCCTCCTCCTCTCCTCCTCCTCCTCCTCCTCCTCCTCCTCTTCTTCTTTCTCCTTCTTCTTTCTTTATTCTTTCTCCATTTGCTAAACAGGATTACAGTATCATAATTTGTTGAACTTACAGCTAATACATTAGGTATATTTCATTTTACTCTAAAACCTTACTTGTATCATTGAATATTAACATAATTCTATGGCATGCACTGAGCAACAAGGCCTAAAGGAAGAGGTATAGTATCAGGACTCAGGGATCCTAATTCTTTAAAATTTATATTATGGAGTTGGATAAAACAATCACCCATTTTAAAGTCTCTGTATACTTCATTTCATAAAGAAAAGAACAATAGCAAAACCTGGTTCATATTTCCACAGCCTAGTTTAATTGGTTGTATGATATAAATTGAAAAAATATATATACTACTCTGGCTTATACAGACGTTTTCAAATGTACAGCAATTGACTTCCCTTTAGTAATAAGGAAGTAGAAAGAAACCTGTGGTTCCTTAAGGTATGTACTTACTGGGGTTTTCCACTGTCTGATTCATCCTGAAATAAAGAAAGAGAAATAGAAAATAAACATTGATTACTGCACCAATTAAATGAACAACTTTATCATTTTAACCATTAAATTTATTTTTTAATTATTACTGTCCATGTTTTCTATTTGACCTCTCAGTTTTTGTGAATCAACAACCTGAAATGGATAAATCAAGTCAATTAATACCTTTGGCTGAAAACAAAATAAAACAAAACTTTCTTTAGTTACATAGGTAGTATTTCAATTATTTGTATTATTTGGGAGTATTGCTCACCTTTGAAGAAAGTGGATAATGAGGACATATATTTATTTCTGTCCTGTTACAAATCTGCCTTGGTGCAAACTAAACCTGTTGTACTGAAATGATTATTTGGTAGCCTCTCTGGGAATTATTAAACAGTATAATATTTATGTTATAATTACAATGTGATAAAAATATTTATAACAGACAACCTGAAAAAATGAGATCAGCGTTTTACTTCCCTTCCTAAACAATGGTCAAATGAGAAAAATGTGGGTGAGAATGGGTTTGTGATAAGTAAATAAATACTGAATTTCAGCCCTTAACATCCTCCATTTAGTGACTTCCAGAGTACACCGAATACGCACGAAAGAGGAAGTGCTGCTGCATCCATTGGCTAGAATTGTTTTTTGTTTTGTTTTTTAAACTAATTTCTAAGAGTTAGAGAAACGAAGCTGGCTGAAAGCAGAGGAAGACAGAGTGATGGTACCCAGGTACGGGTGAACTTTCTGATGGCCACTGAAAGGTTGCAGGGCCATGAAAGTCAGCTGTTTAAAAGATAGAGAGAGTGTATCTTGGGTTGACAAAAGGGTGTTGTTAGTAGTGACATGAGAGATGTGATGATAAAATCTAATTAATTAGGTGGTTACTAGAAGGTTGGAAACAAAGAGAACATCATATCTATTCAGCAGCTAAAATGTGGTAACACCAAATTAGATGCTTAGTCATATAGCCACCTCCGCATGTGGTAAGTGCTCATACCTCAGAGAAGTAGTTAACTATCTGTCCTCAATTCACCAGCCTCCACTTGAAACCTAACTTTAGCCATGTATTTAATGCCATATTAAGCAAGATGTAGGTTTTCTCCCTCTTTATGAAACAGAATCAATCTATTTCTCCCCAAGAGGATGACATTTAATCACCCCTGTGTTATTAGGCTTATAATTGGGATTATGATTATCAATTCTCATTTGCCTTGCAGGCTTTATGCTTTCAAAGCCTTTATAGCAAATCTCAAACTCCTGTAGAAAGGTCCACTGATCACCAGTTCTGTATCAAGTGAATCCTGAAGAAATTTTTAATATTTCTTATCAAAAATAATGGTCTAAAATTGTTTATATTCTGTACAGAGTAGATATAGACAATGCACAAACACATTTCAACTATTAAGTATACATTTGAGTCAACTTTATAAATTTCATATCTAAAAATGACACTTTAACCCAAATTATTGGTTGTTTTTATATCCTCCTGATTTCTTTAAATTTTTAAAACTGATGGAAATTATTTAAAAGAATTCATGTATATTTTCTTTTAAGGAAACTTGAGAACTTTATAGGTAATAAAAAAATGTCAGTATTCTAAGGTCCTTATTTACTGAATCACTATTAAAAGAATAATGTATCAAATGAAGCATAGAGGACAATATATTACAAAGTCTAATCAGTGAAAACGTTTTCTTGGAAATATCTAGATATTTTTTTAGTATTTTTTAATGTAACATTTCCATGAATATTTATTTTAGCACTTACAGGGCACTCTGCTAGTGAATTTAGGCAGTTGGGAGTATTAATATCTCAATATTAAGCTTTTCCTTTTTTCTAAGCATTGTGCTAAGTGTTTTACTTATATCTCATTTTTTTCTAAAATAATTCCACAAGTATTACCATTACCTCTATTTATTGATGTGGTCATTGAGACACAGAGAAGTTAACTAATTTACCCAAAGTTACACAGCTTATAAGTGATTTACCCAAATTTAGACAAAAGAGTATAAATCCAGAGGCTTTACTCTTTTTAGTTTTAAAAATGAATCTATTCTCTTTCCTTATCTATCCAGATTCAACAGAAAAGAATTTACCTATTTCTGCTTTTTAAAAAACTATTTAGAGTTATAACAAACCAAAATGACACCAAACTCAAACAAACACAAAACCTAAAACATATTCAGTACTGGTATCATTTAAGTTTTTTTTATTTGTTCATTAGCAAATGATTTTAAAAGTAATTTAGTTGTTCTAAAAGCAAAACATATAGCAAGCACATTCCATGTTATTTGGGTAATGTAATACAGAACAAAAGTCTACATTAGCAAGAACCAGGACCAGCTACATTGATAGTGTATCCCAGTGCAAAATGAAAATATGGACTTCCTTGTTAAAAAATTATTAAGAATAATTTTGAGATAGAGATAGCTGAGTATAAAACCAAAACCAAATTATACTGCACAGGTCACATGCCCATAAAGCCAGCCCTGGCAAGAAACCAGCATTGAGCATGGAAGACCTTCTATTGCATTACTTGCCTTCAAACTTCCTTCCATGGCAGAGTGACTTGTGAGCCAAAAATGATTTCTGGTAGACACAGAGGCCACGAGGAAAGACTTTTAAGGTTTTGCCACTCCAAGTAACCTCCTTCATTTTGTTAGTTTCTTTTATGTTGGTTCAAAAATTTTTTTTCTTGAAAATAGGGATCTCAAAGGGCCATGTGACTACCAAAGACACTAAATCTTGTTTCTTGTGCTAACCCTTAATGCCCCAATACAATTAAGTTGGTGTCTAATGCCACAATTGGAACGTTGCACATTTGAGATGGTCAGAATTTTGCAAAGCTTCAAGGACTGTGACATGATAAGCAGAGCAAATGTGTGCTCATGTTCCTGTTGCAGGGCAGTTTTATGGGTAACATACACAAATTCCCCAATTAAAATAGATAAGATGGCATTTGTGGAATCATGCCCTGCAAGAAAGACTAAACGAAATGACTTCTGAGATCCCTATTAGTCATAAGATTCTGTGCCTCGAGAAGAGTAGAATGTTAACGGTCTGAGATGAGAACAGAGTATAGGCCTCCTGTGACTAAAAGATGTTGAGCACGTGATGATGTATTTGATTTTAGAGTTTGCGTGGGCAGATAGATTATTCCTCACTTTCCTCCAAATTAGGGAGAGAAGATGGAGATAAAAATATTACAGCTATGGTGACACAGCCAAAGTCCTAACTGTGCTTTGACCTGCTGCCTGGACTCCCCTCCCTCAGTTAAATCAACACCACTCCCAATCACACTCAGAGCAGGTGAAAAAATGCTGCTTTCCCCTAGAGGACAGCTTTAGGGAAAGCAGCAGGAAAAGATCTTGTGCTTCCTGCAGAGTTCCTGATCCGGACAAGAGAAACAAGAAAGAGCTGAGTAAGCATTCATTTTCCCTGGAAGAGTAAGGGAAACTGGTTGGGAGAAGAGTAGAAATTACATTCTAATTATTCTAAGAAGGCAGAGTTCCCCTCTTGTTAGTTCACAGAAATGCTGGAAACCCCACAAGAACATCCCCTTTCCCTGTTAAACCCTGCTATACTAAAGTTTGAATAATATATTTTCCATTGGAATTAGGATAATCCTCATGGACCTAAATCCACAGCTACTTGGCACCAACAAGCAGTACTGAGTGCTGCCTCCATACGTGTGTTAGACGTAGGAGGTGGCATGACATGGGAGAGAGGGTGCAAGTTTTGGAATTAGATGAACCTAAGTCTGCATCCTCACTCTGCCATTGATCAGTTGCATGCTATTTTGCATTTTATGTTATATGTCCTCTCTAGGTCTCAGTGTGTTTATCTTTAGTAATAGGATAACATTTTATTGTACAAAGTAAATGTGGAAAGGATAGGTTTTTCAATACCTCTCCTTTCCTAACTCTCAGTGTAGGTTACCCAGTTTGCAAAATTCAGCTCATAGTCTTCCTATTGAGATTACTCTTTAAATTTATCACAAATGTATTTCCAAGATTAATGGTGAAATTTTCAATGTCATACATTGTCAAGAAAATTAAGAAAGAAAAATACTATATCACTTGAACCATCCATGACTTGTTCACTTTTCAGGTAGAAGATGACAAGATTTTCAACTGAAAATAGATTATGAACTTTTTCTGAAAAGGGCCAAATAACAAATATTTCAGGCTTTGCCAGCTGTACGGTCACTGTCAAAACTATTTAACTCCACCATTTTTGTTCAAAAACTATAATGCATTTCTCTGATGATTAGTGGTGTAGATTACTAACAGGTGTCACCCCAATAAACTTTAATTTAAAATAAAAAAACTATAATGCATAAATAAATGGACACTTCTGTGTTCCAAGGAAACATTATTTACCAATACATAGTTGGTTGATCCATGATCTATCCATTAAGCATATTGGAAATAAGATAAAATAGTTGTATTAGCTTGTTTTTCCATCAAGGAAAATCTCGAATACAGTGTATATGACTCATTTCCACAGATAAAAGCTATTAGGCAGCTTTTAAATGCTGCACTGAGAGTTGGGTGTGTTTCAAAGAGAGTCTAGATTCTCCCTCCTCCTCCTCTTTCTTCTCCTTCTTCTTTTTTTTTTTTTTTTTGCATAGCCAGTTATTATAGCAGTATTTGTTAAAGGCTATTTTTTTCTGCATTGTATTGCCTTGTATTGCATTGTATCACCAAAGATCAATTGACTAAATTGCTGTGGGTTTGTTTCTTGTTTCTCTACTCTGTTCCACTGATTTATTTGTCTACTCTCATCAATACCACACTAGGTTTATAGTAAGTCTTGAATATTGTAGTTTTATAGTAAGTCTTAAAGTCTGATAGTGTCAGTCCTCCAAATTTGTTTTTCTCCTTCAATATTTTGTGGCTATTTGGGGTCTTTTGCTTTTCCATGTAAACTTTAGAATCAATTTATCAATATCCACAAAATAACTTGATGAGATTTGGTTGGGATTGTATTGAATTTATAGATCAAGTTGGGAAAAACAGTTATCTTAACAATATTGAGTTTTCCTACCCATAAGCGTGCAACATCTTTTCATTTATTTAGTTTTTCAATTTCTTTCATCAGAGTTTTATAGATGTAGGTCTTGTACATGTTTTGTTAGATTTTCCTAAGTGTTTTATTTCTTGGTGCTGATATAAATTATACTGTGTTTTTAATCAAATTCCACATGTTTATTGATGATATATAAGAAAATGATTGACTTTTAACCTTGTACACTATACAACCTTGCTAAAATTGCTTATTGGTTTGAGTTTTTTGTTTTATTTTGTTTTGCTTTTTGTCAGTTCTTTTGAATTTTCTACATGTGTGATTGTCATATGTGAAGAAAGATAGTTTTGTTTCTTTCTTCCCAAGCTGTATATTTTTTATTCCTTTTCTTGTCTTATTGCATTAGCTAGGGCTTCCAGTATGATGTTAAAATGCAGTGGTGAGAAAGAATGTCATAGCCTTTTCCCTGATCTTAGTGGGAAAGTTTTGAATTTCTCACTATTAAGTATGATGTAAGCTGCAGATTTTTTGTAGATATTCTTTATCAAGTTGAGGAAGCCCCCCCTCTATTTCTAGTTTATTGAGAGCTTTTATCATGAATTCATGTTGAATTTTGTCAAGTGCTTTATGCATCTATTGATATGATCATGCGGTAATTCTTCTCTAGACTGTTGATGTGATTTGTTATGTTTATTGACTTTTCAAATGTTGAACCAGCCTTGCACACCTGGGATAAATTTCACTTGTTTTTAATCTATAATTTTTTTCATACATTGTTAGAGTCATTTGGCTAATATTTTTTGAGGATTTTTGCTTTGATGTTCAGGAAAAATATTAGTCTGTGTTTTTCTTTTCTTGCCATTTTTTTGTCTGGTTTTAAGTCAGGAAATATTCCCTCTGTTTCTATCTTCTGATGAAGTTTGTATAGAATTGATATAATTTCTTCCTTAAATATTTAGAGAACCCATCTGAAACTGGTACTTTCTGTTTGGAAGGTTATTGATTATTCATTTAATGTATTTAACAAATATAGACCTATTCAGATTTTCTATTCATTCTTGTTTGAGTTTTAACAGATTCTGTCTTTCAAGAAATTGGTCCGTTTTATCTAGGTTATCAAATTTGTGGGCATAGAGTTGTTTATAGTATTCCTTTATAATCTTTTTGATGGCCACAGGATTTGTAGTGATACCTCTCTTTCATTTCTGATATTAGTAATGTGTGTCCTCTTTTCTTTTTGCTAAACACAGCTAGAGGTTTATTGATTTTATTAATCTTTACATAGAACCAGCTTTTGGTTTTATTGGTTTTCTCTATTGATTTCCCATTTTCAATTTCATTGATTTCTGCTCTAATTTTTATTACTTATTTTCTTCTGCTTACTTTGGATTTATTTTGCTGTGTCTTTTCTAGTTTCCTAAGGTAGAAACTTTGATTATTATTATTATTTTTTTTTAGATATTTCTTCTTTTCTGATATATTCATTCAATGCTATACATTTCCTTCTAAGCACTGCTTTTGCTGCATCCCATACATTTTGATAAATTGTGCTTTCATTTTCACTTAGTTTAAAATAGTTTTTAACTTCTCTTAAAAGTTCTTTTTTGACCCTTGTATCATTTAGAAGTGTGATGTTTAGTCTAAATATTTTGGGATTTCCCAGCTATCCTTATGCAGTTGATCTATATTTTAATTCTTTGTGGTCAGAAAGCAGACATTGTGTGATTTCTATTCTTTTAAATTAGTGAAGGTGTGTTTTGTGTTCCAAATATAGTCTGTCTTGGTGAATGTCCATATGAGTTTGAAAGGAATGTGTATTTTTTGTTAAATGAAGTATCCTATAGATATCAATTATATCCAGTTGAATGTTGGTGTTCTTGAATTCTACTACCATGTTTCCCCAAAAATAAGACTTAGCTTGCCAAGCTATAATGCGTCCTTTGTAGCAAAAATTAATATAAGACCCAGTCTTATTTTACTATAATATAAAACCAGGTATAATATAATATAATATAATATAATATAATATAATATAATATAATATGAAATACTGGGTCTTATATTAACTTTTGCTCCAAGAGACACATTAGAGCTGATTGTCCGGCTAGATCTTATTTTCGGGGACATATGGTATGTCCTTATTGATTTTCTGCCTGCTGAATCTGTTCATTCTGATAAAAAGGTGTTGGAGTCTCCAACTATAATAGAAAATTCATCTATTTCTTCTTGCAATTCTATGTGTTTTTGCCTCACATATTTTATTTTTTTTTAACTTTCTTTTTTTTTTAAATTTTCTTATTGGGGAATGTTGGGGAACTGTGTGTTTCTCCAGGGCCCTTTAGCTCCAAGTCGTTGTCCTTTAATCTATTTGTGGAGGGCACAGCTCAGCTCCAAGTCCAGTTGCCGTTTTTAATGTTAGTTGCAGGGGGCACAGCCCACCATCCCATGTGGTAATTGAACCGACAACCTTGCTGTTAAGAGCTCATGCTCTAACAAACTGAGCCATCTGGCCGCCCGTTTGGCAGCTCAGAAGCAGCTCATTGTCTACAATCTAGTTGTGGAGGGTGCAGCCCACAGGCCCATGTGGGAATCGAACCAGCAACCCTGTTGTTCAAAACTCGTGCTCTAACTAACTGAGCTGTCTTGCCGCCCTGCCTCACATATAGTGCTCACATAGTGCTCTGTTGTTAGGCACATGCCCACTTGAGAACTACTTTGTCTTCTTGGAGAACTGACCCCTTTATCCTTATGCAATGCCCTTCTAATCCCTAATAATTTTTTTTGAGCTGAAGTTTGCTCTGTCTGAAATTAATATAGCTACTCCAGTTTTCTTTTGATTAATGTTGTCATGTGGATGTCTTTCTCTATCCCTTTACTTTGAATCTATATGTGTCTTTATTTAAAGTGGGTTTCTTATAACTATAGAGTTGAGTCTTGTTTTTTTGATCAACTCTGACAATCTGATTTTTAACTGATGTATTTAGACCACTGACATTTAAAGTAATTATTGATATAGTTTGATTATTTATTATCTACCACATTTGCTATTTGCTATTCATTGACCTTGTTCTTTATTCCAATTTTTGTCTTCCATTCTTTTTCTGCCTGTTATAGTTTTTACTGAACATTTTATATAATTACATGTTCTCTTCTGTCCTTGCATATCAATTGCACTACTTTTCTTTTCTTTTTTTTTTTTTTCAGTAATTGCCCTAAAGTTTGCAATATACTTTACAATTAATCCAAGTTCACGTGCAAGTAACACTATACTGCTTCACGGGAAGCATACGTACCTTACAATAACAAAATAATCCAAATTCCTCAGCCCTACCCTTTATTTCATTGTAGCTATTCATTTCACTTTTACATAAATATACATAAATGTATTATACATAATATGTATACGTATGAATAGTCAAATATATTGTTGCCATTATTAATTTGAACAGTTATCTGTTAGATCAGTTATAAATAGGAGAACTAGAAGCTTTTATTTTACCTTCATTTTTTCCTACTCCTGTGTTCTTCCTTTCTTTATGTAGATCTGAGTTTTCAACCTATAATTTTCTTTCTTTCTGATGAACTTCTTCTAATATTTCTTGCAATAAAATTCTACTGGCAACAAATTTTGTCAGTTTTTATTTGAGGAAGTCTTTATTTTTTCACTTTTGAAGGATAATTTTGCAGAATACAGAATTCTTAACATTTTAAATATTTTGCTCCATTTTTTTCTTGCATGCATGGTTTCTGAGGAGAAGTCAGATGTTTTCTTACCTTTGATTATTGATAGGTAAAATTTGTTCTGTGTGTGTAGGGCTTCTTTCAAGTTTTTCTTTATCTTTGATTTGCTTCAGTTTGAGTATGATATACCTAGGTGTAGTTTATTTGGCACTTATCCTATTTGGCATTGTTTGTACTTCCTGCATCTATGGTTTGTTATCTTCCTGCATCTATGTACTTCCTGTATCTATGGTTTGTTATCTGACATTAATTTGAAAAATATCTCAGTTATTATTGTTTCAAATATTTCTTCTCTTCCGGTACTCTTATTATGCATATTTTACACTTTTTTTGTAGTGATCCTTACTCCTTGATTATTCTGCTCCATTTTTTTAGTCTTCGCTTTTCAGTTTTGAAAGTTTGTGGTTACATATCCTCAATCTCAGATATTCTTTCCACAGCATGTTCAATGTAGTAATGAGCTTATCAAAGACATTCTTCATTTCTGTTACCATGTTTTTATCTTGAGCATTTCTTTCTGAAACGTAGAATTTTTATCTTTCTTACATCATCTATTTGTTCTTGCATGTTGTCTGCTTTTCCTATGAGAACTAATTTTAGATTTTTAAAATCACTGGTCTGATAACCCCAACATTTCTTCCATATCTAACTTTGGTTCTGATGTTGCTTAGTTTCTTCAGACTGTGTCTTTGCTTTGTAGTATGACTTGTAATTTTTTCCTGAAGGCCAGACATGATACACTGGGTAAAAGGAACTGCAGTAAATAGGCCTTTGGTGGTGTGGTGGTAAAATGCGGGGAAAGGAGGCATTGCATACGCCTATGACTAGTTTGCAGACTTTTAGTTAAACTGTGCCTCTTGCCTATAGTTTCACAAATGATTTTCAGTTTTTTTCACCCACTTAGGTGGAACAAGATGACTAGCAGTGTCTGGATTTGGGCATTTCTTTTCCCCTACATGGAAGGCTAGGGAGAGCTAGAGTTGGGTGTTTCTCTTACTTCAGGTCATACTGTTTCTGATAAAGCTCTGGTAAAATAGTTTCTTGAGGACAGGCCTTACTATGAAGAAGACAATGCTCTTGTGTGTTTCACAGCTGATTCTTTTCCTCTCCCCTCACCAGAAGCATGATGGAAATTTTTTCTCTGGTCTTCACTGAGAATTCAGGAAAGCTCCTGGAGCTAAAACTCATAAAAAGTATGAGGACCCTCCTATGACTGCATCCCCATGAATGCAGTCTTGTTTACTCACAGACCTGCTTACTCTGAGCCACCCACAATTCATCAATTAAAGTTTAGGTTTTCCCACCCCAGCATTGGATTCTGAAAATGGTTTTACTCAGCGATTTCTGCTGCAGTAAGTTGTGATTCTCTGTATCTAGACTATCTGTCTCTCCAACTGTGGGGACAGCAATTTGCCCTGTGGTGTTACTTCTCTGACAGATCTAAGAAGAGATGTTTATTGTTCAGCTTTTTACTCATTATGAGGACAGAGTGACAACCTCTAAGCCCCTTACTTGTGAGAATGGAAACTGGAAGTGTATTGGCCATACATATGGCCAATAAAGCAACAGTGTTTTCTATATTTATTTGCTATTAAATACTTGGTCTTCATTGAAAGACAGTCTTTTGTGTTAAAAGGGTTGGATCAAGTGGGTTTAAGTATTTTCAGTAACAGTTTTCAACACCACACAATTCTTTGAAATGAAAGAATGCACATGACTACTAGTACAAGCACTAAAGACATAAAGAGGAGAATATGTGTCATCACCATCATGATAAACATCTTTGAGTAGCAGTGATGAGTTTATAAAATATGAGCAATGTAGAGCTTTTATTCTCTAGTAACACAGCAGTAAATAATAGAGGTTGTGCTTTAGAAAAACCCTTGATGGGTGATCTGGAATTCTTAATCCAAATGCATGTCTTATTGCTCTTAAAGAATGAGAAAGCTGCAATTCCATTATCTGGGGAGATTCTGTTTAAATTAAGCAGAACATTGTGCTTTGCTTTATCCTTTACTCAGTCATTTTCAACTTCTGAAGGGTAGGATGGTAAACAGGAATAAAAATATATTCGTCTATTTGTCCACATCGTATTGATCCTTCAGGATGCTTATGATAATGCATTTATATCTTTGCCTTTGGTCTTATATGCATTCACAAAAGCTCTAAGTCTTCCTGGTAATCTTAATTAGGGGCTCTTAAAAAATAATTTTTCCATTTTAACACCCATCCAACTGAAGCCTCTGCTGATAAGTGTACAAACAAAAAATTTTACCTAAGAAAATATTTCTGTATATGAATAAGAAACACAGCTTTTAAAGAGAAAACTGAAAACCCTTTATTTCTTGACAGAAGAAAGTTTTATACAAGGTATATTAAAACAGAAATGTTGACATACTTGGAATGACTTAGGAAATTACTGGATGGAATGGTTTTAGCATGAGTTCAATTATGGAAGTTAGCAAAGAAAAATAGACCAAAATAGTGTTTGTTTTTGGAAAATGCAAAGAAGAAACATAAAATTTTGTAAATAAATGTAAATTTAAAAAATCAAGTTTTCGACATATTCAAATTTGTAATTTTGAGTAAGAAACAATGAATATATTGCTAATAGAAGGATAGAAAGATGAAATTGATAAACAGATCAAAAGATAGGTAGATAGACAGACAGGCAGATAGGCAGACAAGTCTGTCATAGCCAAATGTCCTGCAATGAGAAAAGAGAACGATTTAGAGATTGGTGTCTAAACCACACAATATTTCTTATTGATGACTTACACATAAATCTATACTATATTCCAAGAATAAAAATAATTATCAGTTTGTCATATTTATAAAGTGACAATATTAATGGTATAACCACCTTACTGAAATTCAAGTCTCTGCTTCGTTCTTTGATTTCAAACTGTAGACACATTACTGCAACTTTTTGCCATACGGTTTCTCCATTATGAGAGTTGATTATGTTGACTGTCTTGCAGAGACTATGAAATTAATGAGATAATAATCCTGATTGTAAGGTTGAGATAGATGCCAGAAAAATGCCACATTACTTACTATAATGAGGAGCAAAATGCTGGTCCTATAAAGGAAGCAAAATTGCTTTTGCTCTATTAAATTCAAGACAAGTGACTTATCATCAAAAGATTTGCCCCAATCTCATACAATGGTGGAATTGTTATTTTTAAGAGAAATCCCCTATATCATTTATTTTACATTCTCAAAATATGGAGTAAAGTAGAACCAAAAAAACACTCAAAGCTATTTAATGACTAATAACCTTATCTAGGTTATTCCTTATCATAAAAAGACATTATCACTTGCATTCTCATAGGTACCTGATGGCTCTAACACTTTTTAATATACTAATGCCAGTGGTTATTGAAAAGTAAGTGACCACAGTGTCATCATTTTCTTTTTAATGAATAAATACATAATGTTAAAACAGCTAACACTTACCTGCCTGACACATAGCAAGCACTCTCAAAGTGATGAGTGTTATACTTGCAAGACACTATTCTAAGTAATCCATTAAATTCTAAGAAAAATTTACATATATTCTCTTGTTAAATCTTTCAATAACCCTATATAGGAAACTGTTTTATTATTACCATATTATAGATGAGTAAACTAAGACAGAGAAAGGTCTCATAACTTGACCAATGTATTAGTCAGTATTGTCCAGAGAAATAGAACCAATAGGAAATAAATATATGGAGAGTTATTATGAAGAATTCACTCATACAATTATGGGAGCTGAGAAGTCTAACGCTCTTCTGTCGACAAACTAGAGACCTAGGCAAGTTGGTGATGTGATTCAGTTCAAGTCTGAAGGCCTGAGAACCAGGGGAGCCAGCTGTGTAAATCCCAGTCTAAGGGCTGAAGAAGATGAGATGAGGCAGGAAAACAAAGGACATTCCTCCTTCCTCCACCCTTTATTTATTCTGGTCCTCAACAAATTGGATAATGTCCACCCACATTGAGGAGGACAATCTACTTCCCAGTCCATTAGTTCAAATGCTAATCTCGTGCTGAAACACCCTAATAAACACACCCAGAAATGTTTAATCTGGGTACTCCCTGGCCCATCAAGTTGACACAAAATTAATCACCACAACCAAAGTCCCCCAAGTAGCTGGCAGAGGTAAGATTTGAACCCAGGTCCTCTGTACAGGGTCTGATCATGAATCATCACATTCAACTAACTGCATTTGTCAAATACAGCATATATATAGTTTGATGCAGAATCTTAATGTAACCAGTTAAATTCTAAGATTTAACAAATGATGAATATGCAAATTTAGAAACATTTATAATTCATGAACTATGTAATATTTTCAGATATATCAGGCTCAGTTTGATGTCCATTAAATATTTTTAAATGTTATTAAATATTTTATTATATATTCACAAACTGAATAATTCAAAAGATCTTTATATGTGTAAGAGAATTATAATTTACTAAATGTTTAAGGAGTTTTGAATAACATTTTTGAAAAATAACCTTCATAATTGGATTGAAATACTAGCAGCAAAATCTTTTTTTATAAAACTTTACTGGATAGATTTCTATGCAGGAAATATTTGAAAAATATAAATATAGAGCTTGATGTTCCTCCCCCGAACTACTGTCTTGTAGGTGTTCCCTTCTGGATGCTAGGACTCTGGGGAAGGGTTTGAAATTTAATCTTAGACTAATTACTTTGGAATTTATAAATATTACCTCAAACATTATAAATTATAAATCTACATAAAAAGCAGATTACAATTATACACTCATTATAAGAGTATACAAAAATATTTGCCTTAAAATTACGATACTGTTTTGTTTTATGACAAACTTTATTACTGACAGCTGTGTACCATTTTGGTCAGTTTTCACAAAATTTAACATTTCAATTTTTATGTGGTGCTTTTAGTATATCTTCTCTTTTGCCCACTTTTTTTTCTTTGTTAACTGTGGTGAAATAAGAACAGTGCATTCAAATGTTTTTTCTGTAACACAATTATTTGACTGGATAGAAAAAAAGTGACCTTTAAGTGCTGAGTTAACTCATCTTTCCTTGCTTAGCAGAGTAGTTGCCATGGGGCACACCTAGCCCATAAACCATGCCATAAATGTGTATTAAGAATCTACTCTGAACCAGGAACTGGTTTTACAGCTATTTCAGAGAAGAGAACTAGAGGATCAGTTGGCAAGGGGTGGACCTAAATGCGATGAGGAAATGAAGGAACAGAGATGAATTCTTGAATCGGGTTGTCAGTGGTGTACATGGACAGACATGTCTATAGATGGAGAAAATGGAACAGAAATGAGTGGCACCTTGTATAGTAGTTATAAGATTAAAATATTAAGCTCATGTCTATCATAATATATTTATTAAGCAGCTACTAAGTGCCCTTTTATTCAGTAGTTGCTATGATATATCAAGTGCACATAATTTTGTTTTATGAAATGGTTCCCTTGGATACATACACTTCTAACAATTGATTTAAATTTAAATTCATGAACACAATCTTATCACATTTCTTTAATAAATTCACTTTCCTAATCTCTATCCATTTATTGGTTTCTTTATAATCCAGTACGTATGGAAACTTTAGCCCAAATTTCTGTATAGCAACTTAATTATAGGAAACAGCCTGACTTTGTAGTCAATGAGGTCTCAAACTTGGCTTCCCCATTTTCTGGCTCTGTGGCCTCAAGTAAGAAAATAACCCTCATCTCAAAAAAAAAAAAAAAAAAAGAGGCTAATAATAGGTACCCCACCTGGATGTCATTAGAATTAATAAGTGAGCCTAGTAAGTGTCAGTCCTTCCCCTACTTAAATATTTCAATATGGAATTCAAGATGTAGTGATGGATATTTCATATATTTCAAAATAAATATTTTCTTGGAGCAGAGGCCTAAGAAATAAATGATGTGACAAACATCCACAGGCTGATCCAGGGCAGTCAGAGGGCACTCAGCTTTCTATTCTGGGATGAGCAAGAGATGAGCATTAATAGTTTCTTCTGTATTGTATTTTTGTTGAAGAAATGCTTAGCATAAAAATTGTCTGGATTAAGGCACATATAGGGCCTCCTGTAGGTTGCTGTTGGGCTGAACTGTTTGAGTGGACTTGGAAGCTGCAAATTCTAAGGAGATCAAGCAAGTAGAAATAAGCGTGGTAGGGCACTGGTTATCTCTTTGTATCCAATAGGACGAGCCTTATTCACAGTAATGCAATTTCTGAATGACCTTCATTTTTTCCAGTTTTACTTTGAATTGATTTAAGTAACAAAGTAATAATCATGGACATAGGCTGAGCGATCTTCTTATCCAGGAAGAAAAATGTAAACGTTTAGACACAGATGATGTTCAGCTAGGGGATTTAGGGAAAAATCTGTGACACATTATTTCTGAGGATGACTTCTGCCCAGAGACAGCCAGCATCTGTGTGATCACATCTGAATGCAAATACCTGTAAGATTTGGAAGTGTCTTTTAACACCAGCTTCTCCTGGTATAGAAACTATTGAAATCAAGAGAATTCATATTTTTCTTACCTTTCCAATTTAAGTTTTCATTAAGATGGGGAAAGGGGGGAATAGTTTACTCCTTACCCTCTGTTATTGTTTCTGCCTAAAGGCCTGACTGCCTTCCTACTCCCTAACAAACAAAGGGGAATTTTATTGACCAATTCATTTTCAAAGAGACTTAAAAAGGCAGTAAGCAATCAATACTCACAGAGTGTCCAATTTGGGTCTCTCAGTCTTTTGCCTGAGAAACTCTAGAAAGCAATCTTCACATGAAACACATTCACTTAGGAAATAGACAGTATTGCTTTTTTTTTTTTTTACTGATATTTACTCAGTTAGTAGGATTCTTGAATAATGTATCCCCTATTTGATGCTTTATCTTCCTTCTCTTCCCTTTACCATTTTTGTTTCAATATTTTAAATTTTAAAATTGTTAAGATTTATTTACTTTTATATATGTTGCCTTTAATTCTTTGAAGAAAAGCTCATTCAAAATTTCATAAAAAATTAAAATGCTTACAGAGGTAGTTACAGATGTAAGGGAATAGCTTGCTGAAATATTATTGTTTCTTTTGACCAATATCGTCCTTCCAATGATAATGACATTTTTGACAATCAAGGTCTTTTATTGTAAGCACCTGAGCATAAAGTCTTATACTGTTACATTTCATTTCTCTTTGACGTGAAACGTATTGTGTAAGGAAAACAATGGGATTTTCTTTTCCATTACCTTTCTAGTTTAGATTATAAATCGTTCACCTCAAGGCATCTGTGTGATGAAAGATACTTAACCACTTATTAAACTCTCCAAGTTTCAACAAAAATACATCATCTTCTTGACTTTTTTCCATTTTATTTTTCAATATGAAATTTTGATCAAAGAAACGATTATACATAGAAGTTGTATCATTAGCTCATTTAAAATGCAATTGTGATTTGGAAGCTAGTGATAATTAAAACAGCAAGTGGCCTCATCTGCTTAGCTATCTATATCTCATTTTCTATTCCTTATTCTTCTATTCTATTTTTAATTTTACCAAAGTATGTTTTCCTCAAGATCCATAAAAAGCCAACACATTTCATATTATAATTCTTATCTGTGCAGAGAAACTATATCCACAAAAGCATGAACAGTTTTACTGTTATAACATATGTGAAGAGTAAGTACTATATTACTGAAAGAACCAATTACATATCACTGACTTCCTTCTAGTTACAATTTACCACTTTAAAAATATGATGATAATCTCTTGTAGATATAGAAAGGGATAAATGCCAAAAGAAGTGCTAAAGTAAATCATTTTTATTGACTTCATTTCTAATAATAAATAAATTGGATTTGAAAGTGATTTTTTTTTTCCAATGTGGCATAACATTAGAAAGTCTGACAATTTTGGAATAAATTCATCTTAAATAAAATTAGAAAGAAAATGTAAATTGAATGAAATTGTTCCTGGTTAACATAACAGGGTTGAGATTAGGTGATCATGTGAGAGATAAAGAGCATCGGAAGGGAAGACTCAAGGTCAGATCTATGGCTCTGGCTCTAATAGACGTGTGTACCTTTGGGACATTATTTAATTCTTATGATCCCCTAGTTTCTCCATCTGTAAATCTCTATCAGAGTTGTTTTGGGATAAATACTTACATAAAAAAAAAAGTAAATACAAAAAGTCTTGAAAATTATAAGACCTATAAAAATAAAAATGACTAATTTATTTATATCATGATAATATTCTCTTTCTTTGTGTTTTTTATAAGGAAAATTGAAATTTTAGTACTGCAGAGAAGTCAGCAGGTGCAATTTCCCTAGATCAATTGGCTAGCTCCTATCATTATGTTGTTTTATCTGCTGTCTTTCTGGAATTTTCCTTTACAAAATTCCATTACTGCTCTCCAATATTGCTATTCTATTTTCATAGTCCTCATTAATGCATAATTGCCCTTACTTCTTCCCCATATTTCTTTTTGTGAGAGACTAATGTAAAATTGCAGTTCATTAATAACGCCACTATAAAAATCCTTGTTAATTTGATTATGTCGTGCATTTATCTACGAACCTCCCTTTTCTTGATTTCTCCCCTGATATTGTTGTATTTATTTCTTATTGCCTTCATCTTTTTATTTTATAAATTTTTACACAAATGAAATCGATATATGTTTTAAAAAGATCTGGTTGTATCTGTACCTGAGTAAATCATAAAAGCTGATGTGCTACAGTTGTTTAGATCAGGAATAATAATATTAAATGGCATCCATAAATTCTGAAGGGGATTTAAGAACTGAAGGGAGTAAAAAGGAAGATTTCAAGACCTGCATGTACCTAAAACTCAGACTGAAACTGATATAACATGTTGACAAAACAGCAGAGAGGAAAATCATCAAGAAAGAGAAAAAACAACAATCTATAAACTGCCTGATATTCAGAGTCATGAAGACCTTATAGCTAGAATATTGCCCAGGTATTTTCCTTTCAGACAGATTTGTTGTTATTCTTGTTGTTGTTGTTGTTGCTTTTGCATTGTCTATAGGACTTGGCATTACTTTTATACATGTACCTGACATAAAGAGAAAGTTCACCTAGAGAACTAATGAATCAAAGAATGACAAAATAGATTATAATTAGAGTCTTTACTGACAAAACACTTTAGGTTATCTTATAGACATTAATTGCTCTGTTGTGAAAAAAATGATTTATGCAGATATTTGTTTGCTTGTTTGTTTGTTTTAAGAAATGAAAAGATTATTGAGATCGGTCCTTAGAATTGTTTCAGCATACTTTCCCATATACCTTGACTTTTGGGGATTCTCAATAGATGGAAAACTATGGTGTATATTGAAACCTCTGAATCTTGACACTTTTCTAAATTTCTTTGCAAAGTTCCACTCCCAAACCTTCTGCCCTTCCTATTTGTGGTCAGTGACCTACCAGGTAATTAGTTATCTGTAGGTTTGTGGCCAAATTCGAAGGTTTTGAGATAAATACTTGCTTGCTTTCCACACCCATTTATTTTTCCCCTGCTTTATTTTACGGATATTACAGGGTTTTGTTGTAGTTGTTGTTTTCAATGTACTTAAAGTCAATGCATCTGGCACTGTGAATTCTGTGAAATGAGTTGGTATAAATGAATTATGGCAGCAAATTCTTGAATATAAACCTGAAGTAAATCCTTTTATTGTTCGAATGCTCATCTTATGATTTGTTTATATCTTCACATAAGAAGTATCTTCCTACATCTAGAAAGTCCTTCTAAATGACGATCAACCATAGATTCCTTTTCTACTACATTTTTCTATCAAAACTAGACTTTTACTAGGTTTTCTCCTGACCAAACTTTAGAGGATGAAATCACAGTTCATGACATTTATGCCTTGAATCATCTTCAGAACGGTATGGTAATAAGAAAGAGAAAGTATTATTATAACTGTAAATAATAACCAACAATTACATAACATGTAGTTTTGAATGTGCTGGCATGTGAATTACCTCATTAAATGAAACAAATGAGGAAATTCACAGTTAATTTCAACTCATGAATAAGAGAGTTTAATTTTTCCTTCTCATTATCAGACTTGAGGAGTTTGTCTATTCGTTCACATTCATTATCTTTGAGGATTCCAAATGCAGTTGGAATGAGGAAGTGAACAAGAATGACATACTGTCAAGCTGTGTGATTAGAAAACAGAAAATGGTTTTGGCAACAACATAAGCCATGAGAGATTGTAGGACAGCAATAGATACACTAAAGTCAGACCTTAGTAAAACAACTAAACCTTATAAAGGAAATAAAAAAATGTTAGAGCATTAGAATAATAAATTAAGATATCGATACCCTTTTGGAACTTGCTTGATATGAAAACATGTCTTGAAAATATTTACATGGATAAATATGAAAATTTTATTTGAGCTGCTTATGTAAAGATCATAATGGGAAAAAAATCACACTTTGTTAACCAATATCAGCTAAAATTAATTTGACACTTCCTGTAACATAAAGCCTGTAGTTATATTTTCCCCTAATTCTCTAATTTGAAATATTTGCTATCACACAATTAATATTCTGATACCAATAACTGAAAAATAAATCTTAATGTAACTGAAAAGCATGACATCCTCTTTCAATCCATTCACACTATCCCCGGACCCCCACCCCCTACTGGGGGATACCCAGTCATCAAAGAATACAAGGTGGAGATTTTGAAATTCATTACATATGAATAAGTTCTTAGGATACGCCCCCAAAAATGTTTGCTGAATTTGGGGGTAGGAACCAGAGACCTGAATATGTAAGAAAATGGAGGATTTATTTCTAATGTTTTTTTTGTTGTTGTTGGTTGGAGGCGGGGGAGAAGTGGAGCGTACTCTAAGTGAGGCAGAGAAGAAAGGGAAGAAAGATTGATGAAAGGAGGGAAAAAATAAAAGAATGAACCAGGAAGATAGAAAGATGGAAAGAGAACCAAAACAATAGCAAGAATCAAAAAGGATGCCGAATGCCGAACAATAAGGTGGGAGGATGAAGCATGAGTTTTGGAAATACCTAAAGAGATTTCAGAAATATTTCACATTGAGTTTAGTAGTTTGCATTGCATCAACATGCAGTTGCAAGCCCTAAACTTTTAGTGATTTATTTATACACAGAAAGGCTTCCTGTGTGCATTCCTGTGTACGTACCAGTGTGTGCCTCCACATATGCATGTAAAGTAAGAAAAAGGGATAGAAATTGATAGATACATTTGTTTTAAATGATGAATTTAAAATGATAGTAAAAATAAGAACACAAAAAGGAAAATTGAAAAAGGAACAAAATTAAACATATAATTTAATGCTTTCCTGGGGCTGGCTCCCTTTGGAAAAAGCCAACATGAGATTTTGGGTTTTGATTCATAAGGAAAAAACAGATACCATCCTAGCATTATCCTGACCATTAAACACTAAGTACATTGGCTGATGTGCCAGATTTGTAATGCCCAGAATGCTCACTTACCTCACCAGAATTTCTGCACATTCTGTACAAGGGCCAGGGCTTGTGGCTGAGTATGTGTGGGTGTGTATCTGTTTTAGGCTGAGGCAGGCGGGTCTGGATAAACTCTCATGGCTACCTTTGGCACCACATTTCACTTTCAAAGATTTCGTTCAGTGACTGTATTGATCCAGACATAGAATCTAGCACTTTTTTTTTTTTTTCCGTATTCCCAGATACTGTGGGGCACTAATAAACTGTGGTTAATTCTGTCAGGGTAGTCCTTAAATTCTAATTAGAAATGCATTTTGCTTTTTGGCCTACACAAGCCAAAAAGATCATTCTTTAGTGACAGGATTTCTTCCACTTTGACAGCTTAAAGTAGCGGGAGAATGAAGAGAAAGGAAGTTACCAAGATGAAAACTAATTTGTTTATCTTTAATTCCAACCCCACTGACAGACAAATAATTTTTAAAAATCTTTGCTTGCATGAATTGTTACTGGATTTCTATTGAAAAAAATATTAAATACCTAGTAATAACTCTTTTGTTCTATGTATGGATTTGGGAATAATTATCTATGAGTTATTCTTATTTTAGATTTCATAACAAACAAAAATCCATGGGCTTTCACTTGACTACTATTTAGTTCTAATTGTATTTTGTATTGAGTGCAGTTTCATTATAGAGAGCAGATTCTTTGCTAGCTAGCTTAAACATAAAGATATGTATAACTGGCTATTTAATGGCTTACAGAATTTGGAGGAATGCTAAAGAAACTGACTGAAGGTCAAACACTGAACAATCAGTCCCAAAGTCATGCAGCCTCTAGGAAAAGGCCATAGGGTAGAACTGGATCATTCAGGAATCTACTGACTGAAATGAAGGGAACCTCTAGAATCCGAAGTTGACTAGCAAAATAGGAAGCTATTACTACAGTTTCTGGCTCCAAAATATATCACTATTACTATGACATGTATGAATAAAATAGATGCTTCCTGCTCAGTTTTTCTATGTAGAAGTCTTTCTTCCAATTCTAGCTCATCTATTAGTAATAGAAATTAAGTCATATAGGGAAACTTCACTGAGTCTGGTAAATGAGGCTTTTACTTTCCAGTCTCTGCACAGTTAAAAGTGGATGGAATACATTTTTGAGTGAGGCAATTCGTGGTCACAGCCACATATTTTTTGTGGCCTCAGGGAGTTAGTATACTAATATATTCTATTAATTAAAACACTATTTACAGTAACCAGTACTTATGAATAAAACATGAGAATAAAATTTGGAAATCTTTACTAATTTTAGGGAGGAATAGCATGTAAACTTGAGTAACATAGATTTATAGCTCTCAATTAGTATTGTAATACTCTACAGGGACATTTGGAAATGTGTGGGGACATTGTTGGTCATCACAATGACTGTGGAATGCTACCAGCATTTGGTGGACAAGGGACAGAAGTAGTACATGGGACACTTAATAAAATGTGATACAATGAAAAATTGCCAACCTTAAAAGCCAATAGCCTCCCTCCTCAGAACTATTGGCATAGGTAATCTCCAAATAATTTCAATAACCTACATTGTCATCAGAAAAAATTGGTAATTTGGATATCATCTATTTTGATTTTTTCTGCTCTCTTATTGAAGGGCATATACACAAGTGAATATCAATATAGAAATAGGTTTAAAAAGGAGCATGGGTAAAAGAGATTAATATTTTATGAACAAAGGAATCATTTGATTTTACTAAATAGTGGGCCTCAAAGTATGTTAACTTAAGCAGCACCGTGGGCATCTCTTGGGAACTTGTTAGAAGAAAGAATCTTGGGCCCCAGAACTACTGAATCAGAAACTCTGGGATTGGGGCCCAGCAATGCGTATATTAACAAGTCCTTCAGGTGGCTTCACTATACTTTAAAATTTGTCAACTGCTGGAATAAAAGCATCAATGAGTAAATACTGTAAAAGTTTTGTGTAACTAAGGAATTTGAGTTTTCATCTGTAATGGCTGTGTTCAAAGGAAAGAAACTTTATAGAAAATTGACCTGCAGTGGGAAATTGTTGGCCCCTCTAAAAACGATTCTTCTTAGACATGATGTCTGAGATAACAGGATAGATTTCCTAGGAGATTAGGGAATTTCCACGCAGAGAGTTATGCTGGAGAACCCAGAAATGGGTTTTCCACCAGAGAAAACCTGGAAATGGAGTGTATTAATTTTCTGTGGCGACTGTAGAAAATAACCACAAGCTTAAGGCCAAGCTTAATTATCTTAGTTTCTGTAGATCAGAAGTCTGACATAGGTCCCATCAGGCTCAAATCAAGATGTCAGTAGGGCCGTCTTCCTTACTGGGGGCCTGGAGAGAAATCTACTTCCAAGTGCATTCATGTCGTTGGCCAAAACAGTTCCTTGGGTTTGTAAGACTGAGCTCTCCATTTTCTCTCTAGCTGTTAGCAGTAGGTTATCCTTAGCTCCTGGAGGCCTCTCTCTAGTCTACACATACCGCTATCTACATCAAATTCTTCTCACACTTGGAATGTCTGATTTCTTTATTGCTGTTCCTATTCTACCTTCCTCTTCTACCGTTTATCTATCTGACTCCAGCCAGAGAAACTTCTCTGCTTTTAAGGGATTATGTGATTAGACTGGGCCCACCTGGATAATCCAGGTTAATCTCTTTATTTTACGGTCCATCACCTTAAATACACCTGCAAAGTCCTTTTGGTCATGTAACAATGTATTCACAGATTCCAGCGATTAGGACATGGGCATTTTTGGAGAGCCATGATTTAGTTTATCATATGGAGATTACTTCCTTTATACCTTCAGCCAGAACATTAACTGTGTCAGGCTCTGGAGAGTAAAAAAAGAAAAAAAGAAACAAAAAACAAAGAAATGAATGTCATAATTTTCTATTCCAAAAATTTTATAGTCTAGATTATGTAGAAACAAATGAGGGAATCAGAGAGAGGCACTGTATCTTACTTATGAAACAATTCACCCATAATAGTAATTCCTAGGTAGTCTGTAATGTTTATGTTAATATTGATATTAAATAATAACAAGAATCTCAGGTAGTAGGATTTCAATGGCAGGTATTTTCCATTTAGAAAAATCTGTGTACTTATCAGGGTCCCTGATAGGGACTTAGTCTCCAGTCCCTACCTGGTAGCAGCTAAGTCTCCAGACCTGGTAAGGAGCGGGTGACAGCGACTCCCTAAAACCAAAATAGAGTCCCAATCCCTGAAAGGGACTGAGACATCATTAGTGAAACTAATGAGAACATAGAAATTGAGAACCACGTGGAAACATAGTGGTAGAACTCAACCATGTAGTAGGACTATGCACATATACAGGGTGGTGCCAGGTTTTGGGTCTGACTGGTACCAAGGAGATTGGGGAAGGAATTCAGAACAGTGGTCGTCACTGGGCCTCTGGAAACCCTGTGTGTTGAGGAGCAACATAAACTCATACGCAAACACCTGCCTCAGGGCTTTAAAGCAGGAAAGGACCGATCCTGGAGATTGCGTCCAAAGACCATAAACACAGAATTTAACAGTCTGTCTGTGTAAATTTGGAGATTCTCTGTGAAACTGAAGGTTTTTCTCCATATTTTTAGGTAAAAGGTGTAAAGGTTTTGTAAAACAATATGCTGGGTGGTAATGGAGGCTAAGAGTTTGAGGTATGGGGCATAGGAGATATTTGTGAAAACAGATTCCTGTTACAGGGGACAATAGAGATTTGTTGAATTCAGTTTTCTTAACATGCTTGTGGACTTGAATATATTATATTCACTTTCCTTCCTTCCTCCCTCCCTTCATTTTTTCCTTCCCACCCTCCTTTCTTCGTAAAACATTTTACTATGAATTGTAATAAGAATTTTTTTACAATAATTCATTAGAAAATTATGTTTGTATTTTTGAGTGCTTTTAAGTCTTAGTGAATTGAACAGAGGGTGATATTAGTATTGCCAAGCCAAGATACCTTACTTTTTGCCCTACTCAGTACATTTTGTTCCTAAATAGAGGACATACATTGCTCCCCCAGAAACGGGGCATTTTGTATGGAAACAAAAAAAGAATTAAGTGATTTTCAAAATACTCTTTTCAGTGAGGAAATAACTGTTAGAATGCCACTGTCTAGTACTTGGGCTCCCAATTGTCTCATTAAAGGAAAAACACAGAGGAAAGATATAAAAAGTTTATCATATTTATGTAGGCATATTTTTACTACCAATATAAAGTGAGAGAAAGGAGAGAGCCCAAGCAGGCCTTTTGGGGGAGCTTCTCTGATTCAGGAAACATTTATTTCTGAGAAACACAAATAAAAGAGATGAGTTGATAGGGAAGACTGAAAAGGGGGCATGACTTGTCTTTACAATGTTTAAAAGTCACATTTTTCAGAGTTTTGAGACTTTTTTTCCTAATGAATGACCTTGACTTTTAAAGAGCCATTGTCATTTATATATGTTGATTATTGCTTCTATGTTAATTTTACATTAGAAATTCCACCAGAGAAACAGTGTGGCGCTTGTAACAATCTAACATGACTCAGGTAACTGAAAGTCAACCCTCAGCAGGGCTTTATCCAACCCTGGAGCTAAGGCTCCTGTGTCCTTGGCCTTTGGGGATTGGATTTCCCTTCCTTTGTATTCACTGTTGCCCTGCATTATTCAAGGCTGGTAATATCTGGCTGTTCTGATGCTACGTTTAATTGACTATGTTCACATTATAGTTTCATTGCCAATTGGATTCTGAATGATTATATTATTGGAGGGGGCACAAGACAATGGATAATGGGGACAGAGGTCTATGCCTAGGTTTCTGGCTCATTCCAGATGTGACTTTGCATAAATTAGTTACTTGTGCTTTGATTCAGCAAGAACTGCAATCTATGTTAGCTTGTGGCAAAGCTAACTACAGGTAGTTTCAATGTGAAATGTAATTTGTTGTATTTTCCTGTGAATGTTAGGTAGATTAACTTCGTAAGACCACAGAAAAGAGAAACTTCTAAAAATTGTTACAAAGCACTTAAGCTAAAAAGTGTATGTTGCTATGGTAGTGCTAACTAATGACAATAACTATCGGAAAAGAGCTTAATTAAGGGTCTAGAATTAGCTCACTCTAGGCAAAATCCAGCATGTTCTTTTAATTGTGCTAATATTATACAGAAGAAATAAACAAAGATTTTAAGATGATATGTTTTATTCAACAGCTTCACTGACATAATTCTCTAGGGTCTTCTCATTTGAGATTGCCTCCGCTAATTACTTTAACATTTTCAACAAGTGTATTACTGAGCCAAGAATGCCCACTATCCAAACCACTGATGCTTAGGGCAGGTGGGCCACAGATGCATGAAACATAAAATCACAACTGGAATGCTGCTCTTTTTTTTTTCTAATTCTAAATGTTTAATGTTAAAATGTAGTTTGCAAATCTGGAAATATGATTTTACTAATTCTGTAGGAAAACTGTTCATTACTTCTTAAATTTTTAACAATTTTAAATGAAAACCATACAAATTACAGGAATTCTACCTTTCTTTTAATATTTATTCAATTCATTTAGTTGATTTCCAATAGCATAAAGTCCACCAGTTTATAAACCAGAATACAGTAATGGTGGCAAAGAAAAGCTATAGATTAACACAAATTTTCTCTAATATAGCAAAGCCATATCTGAATAGAATTTATTCTGAATATGAAAAAAACAAAGGTGGGTGGAAATTATAAGACAAGCATGTTTAATAAAACAGTATATAACTTTGCTACTTTTTGATTTGTAAGAAAATTACACATAGAAACAGTAAATAATTAAGCCAAATCATTAAATAATAACTGATTTAAAATAATTTTGCCAAATACACTTAATCAGAGATCTATCCAACATTCTGTTCTCTGGGGAATTAAAGTAAAAAATCCACACAAACAAGTTGACTTTATTTAGCTTTCAGACAATGAAAACTATTTAATTTATGGAAAATATCTTTTTCTTGGTATTAGGCTATTTCCTTCTTTATTCCCACTTGATCTCTTTTCTTCTGTAGACTATTCTTTCACTGTCCTATTTTCCTACTTCTTAACAAGAAAAGGCTCCTGAAAGAACAAGTAACATCTTCAAGTGAATATAAAAGTCTTAGCTTCCTATTAGACAATAAAGGTATTATAGTTTCAAAATTCTATACATCAATGTTATATTTATTTCTCCTCAATTCGAAGACTGGAATACCAAAGCTTTAAGACCTTGTGAAAAACTTGTTGGTGCAAGTAATCCATGTACTAGATAAACAATCCATTTAGAAATATTGTTTTAAATAATTAAAAAGCAAGTTTAGATATTTCAAAATATTGACAGACCTTTACATGGTGCAGCTGAGACAAGTTTGTAAATTTCCTGTTTACTAAATTTCCTCATTACTTTTTCTATCAAATGTGACACACACATATATATGTATAGTGTCATATGTCATTCTTCGTTACAAAAGGCAAAAATCCATTTCTTAATCTCTCTCTTTCTGTCTTTTCTTAAATGATATGTCTTTTCTTAACCAATTTCATTAGAATATATCACTGTTATGGTCTGAATGTTTGTGCCTGTCAAAATTTATATATTGGAGCCGTATCCCCCGATATGGTGGTATTTTGGAGATGGGGCCTTTGGGAGATAATTGGGGTTCAATGAGGTCGTGAGGGTGAGAAGAGACATCAGAGACTTTGTTCTCTCTCTCCCTTTCTCTTTCTCTCACTCTCTCCCCACGCACCCCACCCCCCACCCCCCCATCCCCACCCCATGGGAGGACACCAGGAAGACAGTGATCTGTAAGCCAGGAAAAGAGCTCTCAACAAAACGCAACCACGCTGGCACCCTGATCTCAAACTTCCAGCTTCCAGAACTATAAGAAAAAAATGTTTGCTGTTTATAAGACACCCAGTCAATGGTATTTGTTATAGCAACCCTAAAAGACTAAGATACACCCCAAGCTAACACAATCATAGCATTTATTTTTTTGTTCCAAATAGATGTGACTAGAATATATTCAATCCAAGCTGCTTTCTTGACTATACCTTCTCCATTAAGGGCATATTTACAATCATAATTCATTGACTCAGTGCTTTCGTTTTTCTGTGTATTTATTTACCATTAATGTCTTACCATGAGACAATGGTGCCTTGCAAAATGTTTAATACTATAATACTCAACAAGATGCAGACTCTTGCATATGTATTTTGAAAGGTGGAAAAGGTCAATATTTCTAAAGAGGTTGGTGATAAATTCTAGAACTGGAAATTTGCTTTCTATTTCTAGATAATAAAAGATACCATGAAAAACTACATTAAAAAAAAACAAACAACTGTGCCTGTATTCTTTTCATTAGCATTATAAAACTGTTCATTACTTTGCAAATTGACTGTAGTATTCATTACTAAGTGAAATAATAAATAGAAACAATAAAAAGAACAAGTGCCTAATAAGGATAATTTATTTGCATCTGGAGAATTTATTATACTTCCATGAATTGCTATTTTTGAATTGAGCAGCATTTACTTCCCCATAGCTGAGACAAGCTTACAATTTTTTAATCAGAAGAAACTAGTAATTTTACCATGTCAAAGAGATATATAATATATAATCTTGCTGTGTTTTGCCATAAAGCCCTGGTTCCTAAACTGTACTACTGTCATTGTTATGATCATGCTGAAGGGCAAAAAATAAAAATGTCCTCATATATGTGCAACACTTATCTGCAGTTTTTAGAAAATTGCAATGAATCTCATGTTATTATTCGTGAGAAATTTAACTAGGCTAATTGGCTACATGGAACAAATTAGTGTGAACCTCGTCTATTTACTATAGTCATGAAAAATTGAAAATGTCTTTTTTAATTATCCAACATAGAAAGGAGTGAAAGTATTACTAGGGAACTTATGATGTGACATAAACCCTTGACATTTTAATTAGTGTTAAATTTGTGCATTATATATACCCATGTTAAAATAGAATGTTGGCTAACAGCAAATTGTATGAAGATAAAACCAGTTTATTAATTATAATTCAATATAAATAATTTATTTCTAAAAGCTAAATATATTTGGATTATTGAATTTTTTGTTTCAATAAAAACGTCTTCATAGAAAATCCCTTATGAATCCTATGTTTAGATACAACAATTTCTTGATAATCTGATCATGGGGAATGAAATGGTTTTTTTTTTTGTTAATAGTTATTATTGTCATCAATAATACCATGACGTAATAAATACAAAAAATCAAATAATCATTATTGTTTCAGCTGTAATTAATAGTAGAATCTCTCTAATTTATGTTAGTCATAGAGGAAGAGCAATAAATTGATGGAATTCTGAATCACACTATGTATTTTAAAGAATTGTGGATTTCATTATGTGCACTTAGATAACAAAAGTAGGTTAACAAAGTGATATCAAATAAATGGCCTGAGCAATACTAATAGATAAGAGAATGATTTATACAATTTTCCGTTTATCAATGTTTATTACTTATTAATATTATTTGTAAACTTTATTATCTTAACTAATTTAGATGTGCTCCTTGCAAGCCTTACCAAGCCTTAATTTCTTTAAGCTAGCTGTAATTGCCCGGGTTAGAAATAAGTTCCAAGGGAAGAAAAATAGACCGCTTAAATCCACCCTCAAAACCAGATTCTTCTGACAGCATAAATGAGAACTTATTATTTTTGCTTCCCTAGGAATAAAAGAAATGTCTGGTACTGAAGGCAGGGGTTTATAAGGCATATACTTGATACAGGTAAAAGCTATAATTCAGAAAATGTGTATAATTTCTAGTCAACTCCTAGGAAAGTTATTATGGTTAATTTAAATATTGCCTAGAATATATAAATGACATGCGCTTAACACTTATAAGGTACATGTTTCTTTATCTTTCCTTAGAATTTTGAGATTAATATAAGGAGGCCCATATAAGGCTTAACACTGCCTACTACATATTTTCTCCCTAAGGCTTTGATAAGAGATGCATTCATTCATTCATTCATTCATTCATTCGTTCATTCATTATTTTGATAAAGATTTAATGAAAGCCGACGTTGTGCTAGGCACTGAGAGAGGTGCTGAGTATACAATTCAAAACAGATATGGTCCCCGTTCTCATGGTACAGAGTTAAATGAAGAGCTGGATGCTAAACAATTTATAATGCAAATAAATAGTTATAATTGTTATAATCCGATGAAGGAAAAAATAAAGAATGAAAATAAATGGCAGAGAAATAATTGGTAGAGTAGGTGGGATGGGTTCGAGGAATATTTTGCAATGATCTTGTCTTTTCACCCAACTCTATAGTCATAGTTTATACCATCGTTAACTTCAACCTCTTTTTTCCCTGTCCACATTTTTTCACCGTTCCAAAAACATTACCCCAGTTCTAATTCCAACCCTAAACTGCTCTCTTGCCTGCTCTACTGCAATGTTCTCCTAACTGGTCTTTCAATTTCCTCGTCCTATACTTCTACCATCTCTCCTTCATACAACAGCCAGGTCATGTCACTTCTCGCTTAATATACCTCAGCAGCTTTCTGTTCAATTTAGAATCATCCCAGCTCCTGGACACATGACTACTTCTTATGCACTTTTAGTGTTTTTCTTTGTTTGTTTTGTTTTGTTTACCAGAGGATGGATTTATATACACCATAAAATAACAGCAGTCCAGATGCAATGATGAAAAGATACTGGTCCTTATTTGAAAGCTGTGGTGAGAACAAGTCCCGTATGAAGACAAGTACCTAGCTCTGATATCCCTTCCTTTTTCCGGTCATCTAGAAAGAAATTTAACCAAAGGTGGAAGATAACTTATCGGTCAATGACAGAGTATTTGGTTTTCCAAATAAATTGCTACTATATCCTGATTCTCTTTAGGTCCCAAATTAATTTTAATTTCCGAACACATAGGCAAATATTTATTGTCATGGTGGCATATACATGTCATGGCATATCAGTTTAGTACAAGTTTCTATTTATCTATTTACCTATATACATACCTATCTTTCATTCTGGCTGTCTTTCTAGTTAATATGTGTAGATACAAAGAGGTATCTATCCATGTGGGTAATACCTGTAATTAAAGGAACAATGTGGTGCTTAATTTGGGAATCTACTATCCTCATTAAAATATTTAAAAAAGCTAGATAGCAGAAAATCAATAAAGATAAAAATTAGAATTATTTACTACTGTACCTGCCAACAAATTTCTGTATGCTCTTAGTCAATTTGTATAACGTATCTAGCTTCCATTAGCTTTTTTACAAAGGAAAGGAATCAAAGTAAGTTTTCCTTCCATCTCTAAATTTCTATAACTTCAGGACTTACTTTCAAATTGAGAAAATGTAAAATGTAATTCCTTTTGAAGGAAGAGTATTTCCATGAATGCTGACTTTTAAAAAACATTTCATTTTAATGTTAATTAAACACTGTAAACAAAAATATGGATTACAACTCCTTTGTATATAAATCTTATACATTTTAAAAGTGAAAATAATTAACAAACTAAATATAGATAAAACTATAACTCCTATAAAAGTACATATAAGAATATAAATTTAATATGCTAGGTAACACTGTTTTGTTATATTTATACTGTTTGGTTTAATAATTGAAAGACAGATTTGCTTGTTTTGTGTCCCACTTTTGTATTACAATTTGTCTGAAAAAAAATGTGTTAAATTGAAATGGTTCACCTGAAACCTAGAAAGAGGAATCTAGCAGGATTTGGCCATGTTTTTCCATCCAGCAATGTCCAGGACAGAGAAATCTTAAATTCAAACGACATCTTTAAGCTAGTCATTAGAGAGTACACTTGTTCTAGAGCACAAATAATTTATTAGGCTTTACTTGTGGCTTACATGAAATAAACCTTAATACCACACAGCTCTCTTTTTTTCATAGTCACAAAACAATATTTTGATTACCAACTTAGAACTCCTGGTACCTTTACACTGAGAAGGAAATGCTCTGGACAGCACACACAAATACATATATTGCAGAATGATTATCACAATAAGGTTAGTTAACACCTCCCTCGCCTCACATAATTACCATTTTGCATAGTGATAACGTTTAAAATTTACTCTCTTGGCAACTTTTAAATATATAAGACGGTATTGTTACCTATAGTCACCATGCTGTACATTAGGTCTCCAGAATTTATTCATCTTATAACTGGAAGTTTGTACCTTTTGACCAACATTTCTTCACTCCCATCCCCACCAGCTCCTGGAAACAATGATTCTGCTCTCTATTTCTGTGAATTTGGATTTTTTAGATTCCATATGTAAATGAAATCATACAGTATTTGTCTTTCTCTGTTTGAATTATTTCACTTAGTATAATGCCCTTAAGGTTCATCCATGTTGTCATAAAAGGCAGGATTTTATTCACTTTTATGGCTGAATAATATTCTATTGTTTATTCATCCTTGGTGGGAATTTAAGGTTGTTTCCAGATTTTGGCTATTGTAAGTTATACTACAGTAAACATGGGAGTACAGATATCTCTTCAAGATAGTGATTTTATTCCCTTTAGATATATAATCAGTAATGGGATTACTAGATCATGTCATAATTCTATTTTGCTTTTTTTGAAGAATGTTTATACTGTTTTCCGTAGGAGTCAGTCTGGTGCTAGTGTGGGTCTGTGCCGAAGTTGGGTGTCCACTTTCCTTTCCTTCTCCCAGCAGGAGGTTGTTTCCATCTGCACTGGGCTGCCCAGTTTTGGAGGAGGGGTGATGGGGATAATTTGAATCTATCTTTCCTACCCTTATCAATCCATCTTTTATTTCTGTGCTTCACCCATGTGATATAATCCCTAATCTGGAATCATAACTCTTATGAAGGTATTTTCATGCACAGAAAGTTGTTCAAATTGATGTTCTATTTTGTTACAAAGGCTGGGTATGGTGGTGGTTAATACCTTTCCCTATTGTTTTTTTTTTTTTTTTTTCCTTTTTCATAAGAAGTAACTGTACTGAGTAAGCTGGATAGCTTTTCTCTATCAGCACATTAACTCCCATTGGGAGAAATAGTGATTTATTTTAATAAGAGTTTGGAATGAGAATTTGGGAATATTGTCCACCCTCTTCCACTACCTTTTTCCCCCCAAGGAAGCATCTATTGACTTCACCTCTGCCTTTCTAATTAATCATAAAATGCTAATCATTTCTATGTTAGTTAAGCATTTAAATTTAACTTCCCAGGAAAATAAACCTAAACTTTGTCATTAAGTATCTTCCCATATGATGAAGATTATACTTATATTAATTTTTAGATTATCCTCAAAAAACAAACAAATGTTTTAAAAAACCACTTGTAGCTCCTAGGGAATCTATAAACCTAAGCTCAAGTAATGCAATACTTAATAGTAACACTAATAAAATAAGAAATTTATTGTCAAAATAAAATTTTTCTGTTTAGAAACTTTTTGGTTTTACACTAAACTTAGGAAGACATTTAAGATATTTAAAATTTGTATATAAATAAGCATCTGTATCTTGATTAAAATCGCAGTTTTATTCTTTTTAAAACACTTAATATCTCCACTTATGTTTTGTTAATGCAAGTAAATATATATTGAACTAGCCAAACTATTGACCGGAGGTGAATTTAGACTTAGAAAAAAGAGCTAGAAGTAGATACTTGTAATACATGTTTGTTTTGACGTTTAGAAGCAGAGAGACCTTTGAATTTTTTCTGTTGTGTCTTTCACATATGTTCATTCAGAACATAATATTTATCTCACACACTCAAAATTCAATTGTATGTGTATTACATATCATTATTTAACTTGTTAACTTTTGCCTTCGGTTGGACTAGGGTCATGTAAAGCTATATGGACTCTTACATTATTATCTGATAGGCTATTAGAGGACTGAGACCACTGTCCTGGATACTAATCAACTGTCTTTGCTTTCGTGGAAGTAGGAACGCTCTTGGCATATTATGTATTCTTTGGGAGAAAAAAATAGTCAGTTTTTGTCCCCAACAATTTTCCACAAGTATTATTTTTGCTTAGCTTAGTTTATTTTATGTTGGCCTTTGGAAAACCACAAAAGTTTAAAAGTATAAAAGTGGATTCTTATTAAACTTAGAAAGACATTTAAGATATTTAAAATTTGTATATAAATAAGCAGCTGTATCTTGACAAATCCCATTAACAAATCTTATTATGAAACAAACTATTGTTATATGTTTCTCTTTTTGAAAAAGACTATAAAATAAAATTTTTTTTTAAGAAAACAGAGAAAGAAAAAAGAAAGTCTATTGTAAACCAGAAAAAAAAAAAACAACAACACTTTATGTAAACCATCTGCTTAGACAATAACTGGAACAATAGCAGAGGGAAACGAAAGCAATAACTTTTTTCCTATTTTTTTTCCTTCTCATTCTATTATTCTAAGTGTTTTAGTTGGCTCCCTGAAATTTTGATTTCTGAGCTTCCAATTGGAGAAATGGTATCACCAAACCACTTTACAAATCCATGGAGTGGTGCTATGTTCAGCCTCCTAAATGATAATGAGAATTGAACACATCTATTCCAACTTTCTGTTTCATACAAGAGGACAAAACTATTGTGATCTGAATTGACTTGCCAAGAGGAGACTTACTTATTTAAAAATCTCTCTTTCAAGAGTAGGCAAACAAACTTCTAAAATTCCAAAAAGTAGAAAGGATTCATTAGTAGACCTCTAATGATTTGGTTACAGCTTTGTTGTTGTTTAGATATGTTTGTTAAAACAGAAATGCCTTTTAGAAAATAAAACATCTAAATTTTCTATCATTGTGCATTCATGGGAGTGTGGATTATTACAATGTTGAGCCCCATTAACAAATCTTTAAATTCCTACAAAAAAATATATACAGGTTAACTATCTGAAGAGGATAGTATCTGGGAGAATGAGATGGGATTAATTTTTGTAAATTGTAGATCTGAGATCATCATTAAATATTTCCTTCTTTCCACCTTTTATGTTGCTTGTAGGATGTGCATGTCTTGTGGCCCTAATAGTTGGGTAAACCATATAACTAGTTCTGACCAAAGATTTTGAATAAAAATAACGTCAGAGCATAAAAAGCCCTTTGTTGTCCACTTTCCTTTTGACATGGTAATGTAATATTCCAGAAGGTGGCTGTTCTAACTCTTTGGAGCTCTGAGACAATTCTTTTTTTTTTTTTTAAGATTTTTATTAAAATATAGCTAACACACATTGTTATATTAGTTTCGGGTGTATATCAGGTGTAGTTATTCAACTGTACCCACTTGGCACTATACATAGTTATTACCATATTATTGATTATATTCCCTTTA
This sequence comes from Rhinolophus ferrumequinum, assembly GCF_004115265.2. Lineage (NCBI taxonomy): Eukaryota > Metazoa > Chordata > Mammalia > Chiroptera > Rhinolophidae > Rhinolophus > Rhinolophus ferrumequinum. The sequence goes on from NC_046288.1 coordinate 43,684,259, forward strand.
CAAAAGAAGTGATCACCATGATATGTCCAGTTCTTAAAAGACATGTACCTTGAGAGAAAAATAAACTTTTTGTTTTTAGCCACTGTGATTTTGAGTTTATTATGCAACATAACATAATCTAACCTGATTAATATATCTAACCACTTCAATAATTTCAGAATTTTGTTTAAGGCTGGACTTTTCTGTAAGATGTGAATGTTTAGTCAAACAATATGTACTTGTTTTACATGGAAATATAGAATGATCAAAGTACTTTATATTTGTATATCCTTTAACAATTTTTAAAATATTTTCACATGTTACCTCACTTATTTTATTTGTTACCTTAAAAAACATGAGAAGACATTATTTTTACCACTGTTTATTAATTAAATAATTGAGATTAAGAATGGTTAAATAGTTTGCTATTTAGTAGTAAAGCCAAGACTTAAATACTTGGATATATTATAACCTGTTCTTTTTGTTTTCTCCTCCACCACTCACCTTTTTCGAAATAATTCTAAGCATTATGAATACCCAAACATCTCAGTCATGTAGAGTCAGGAAGTTAATAGACCAGATCCTATAATGAGAAGCTATATTTTCTCAAAGGAAAACGTCCTCCATTAGGGTGAAATTCATGACCACTGAGGATCTAATTACAGAGCCAGCATCCATACATGTAGTAAAGATACATAGTCATTGATTTTGTGCAATATGGAACTAATAACAAATTATGAATATTATGAATAACTTCTTTATTAAAACCTTACGGAAAACCATCTAACATGTTGGTTAAATAGTCCCCCAAAGGTAGAGCTATATGTTTTTCTTGAAATTAGGACTATAGAAATCAGAATATTGCAGTAACATTGAGGAAGTCACTTTCATAATTTTAGGGTGTCATTGAAACAAGTAATATTCACAGAAACTGCATTTCTGGGAATTCTAAGAGAATTCTTCAAAACTGGTAAATAATTGCTGGTTAGAATGGGAGTGGGAAGAAGGGAGCAGTAAGAGAAATAAGAAAAGCACAATATATTTATAATCAAGAAGGAAAAAGAGGCAAAACCCACAAATATAATGAATCCTGAGAATTTCCTTAACATTTATCAGATTATCAATATTGTATTAATTTTGCCCAAATGGGAGCTTAAGATGTGTACACAGGAAATGCCTCCAGGGTTTGAAGAAAAATCTTCTCTTGTCTTAAGAGCGAATCTGTTAAAATTTGCAGAGATATAGTGGCACTTCTGCAGGCAAACCTCCCAGTATCTTCACATCTAGCCAGGTGTAAATCACAAAGCTTACATGTGTGACTTCCATCATAATGGAAATAAGGTATAAATGAGGTTATTACACAGAAACTCTCTTAAATGAACCACTTTAACATTTTTCTCTTCAAAAACAACCTTAGTTTTGTTACTAGTCAAACTTATTTTTCAAAGTGGCACTTTTATAGAATATCTCAATTTGAATATCAATTTAAGATTCAAGATACGCTGGTATCTTGTTCACCATACTTTATAGTAAATATGAATTATGTCCATGGGCCATTTTAAAATCTGTGCTTTCATGTGGAATTTAGAGTATAGCCTTTGCACAAATAAGTCACTCAAAAGTCTCTTCAATTTAATTATTCGATGCCATCAATTGTGTGTGTGTGTGTGTTTGTATGTGTGTGTATACAGATTAAGATGCTTTTCCATTTGAAGGAATTAAGTAAGAAACATTTTATTAATACTAGAGATCTATATGCTGGAAACAGAGGAAAACCCTGTGCCTGCACCTATTTCTTAAGGATCAGAAAAGGAATAGATAATACTTTCAGGTTTTAGAAGGTAAAAAGTGTGATTTTTCCCTACCGCAGCAGGAACAAGCTGTAAGAATATGTAGCTCTGATATTAGCCATATGTTCCATCTCTCAGCTATTAAGGTCTTCTTCAGTACAGCTGATTAATTAGAATTTTTAAATCAGGCAATTTACACCTGTGATATCTTACATTTCTTGAGGTTGATGGGCCTGACATTCTCTGGATGTTCGCGGTCCTCTAGGGTTTGGGCAGGTGGAGGAGGGAACAATTCCACAATCTGGTGCTGTTGTATTTTTAAATAATGCTTATGGTTCATATAAATGTTTCATTAAGGGGAATGAGTTCTGGAGTACAAATTATCAGTATGGACGGGAAGCTAATAGGGTGTGATTGTCAAAGACAAAATTTCTGAAAGCTTTGCTCTGGATGAAACTTTAGCCAGCCTGCAAGAATTTTTATTCTATCCTATGAAAATAATGGGTGAACACTAGCGAGAGTAGAGAGTAGGCTATACAGGCATACTTAAAGAATTGAGCTTAAATACATGAATGTCCCAGTAGGATTTCTAGTTTACTTATTACAGTAAGTGTCAACAGTTGAGGATGGGTGAGAGGATTGTGGCAAAGCAAACACAGGACATATGAGTAAGGATATTGAGTGGAAAGAAAGTGTCCTCACAAGTTTTTTTTTTTTAACAAAAACTGCTTGATTTAAGTATAGACGGCCTCTGAATTACCATGGTTCAACTTACTATTTTTTGACTTTACAGTGGTGCAAAAATGATACACATTCAGTAGGAACCATATTTTGAATTTTGATCTTTTCCTGGACTAGTGATATGCAGCACCATACTCTCTCGTGACTCCGGGCAGCCATCACAAGTGTAAACAACAAATACTCTACTGTGTTGCCAGTGTTTTGGGGATATTATATTTTGTGTTTTTACCTCCCATCCTTTCTACAAAACACCATCTGTGTTTTCTGCTTCTGGTCAGAATAAGAAAAAGGCAATTACCCTTGAGATGAAACTCAAGATAATTGCCCAGTTGTAGGCTAATGTAAATGTTCTGAGCACATTTAAGGTAGACTAGGCTGAGCTATGATATTTGGTAGGCTAGATGTAGTAAGGAATTTTCTTTCAAAATTAAAGTTTATTGGAGTAACAATCGTTAGTAAAGTTACATAGATTTCAGGTGTACAATTCTGTAATACATTATCTATATCTCACATTGGTTGTTCACCACCCAGAGTCACTTCTCTTTCCATCACCATGTATTGGATCCCCTTTACCCTCTTCTAGAGCTCCCATCCCCCCTTACCCTCTGGTAACCCCTAAACTATTGTCTGTGTCTATGAGTTTTTGTTTCTCATTTGTTTGTCTTGTTCTTTTGTTGTTTTCAGTTTTATATACCACATATCAGTGAAATCATATGGTTCTCTACATTTTCTGTCTGACTTATTTCACTTAGCATAATAATCTCAAGATCCATCCATGTTGTTACAAATGGTACTATTTCATCTTTTCTTATTGCTGAATAGTATTCCATTGTGTGTATATATATATATATATATATATATATATATATATATATATCTCACAACTTCTTTATCCATTCATCTATCGAAGGACATTTTGGTCGTTTCCATGTCTTGGCCACCATAAATAAAGCTGCAATGAACATTGGAGCACAAGTCTTTATGTATAAATGTTTTCAGATTTTTTGGGTAGATACCCAGGAGAGGGATTGCTGTGTCATATTTTCGATTTATGATGGGTTTAGCAGGACCCATTGTAAATTGAGAAGCATCTATAATGCAAATTTGTTTATATTTTCATTCGTTTAATAGTTCTGAGAGTTATTTTCATTGTTTACCAATGCATTCAGAAATGTAATTTAAAAATCTGAACAAATATTTCAGAAATTGTTAGGTTTCACAAATACTCAGAGGTTTAATTTCAAATGACAGCCCGTTTCTTGAACTTGTAATTTATCTTTCTTCCCAGGGAGTGATAACACCTTAAGTGCAATAATAAAATACATGAATTCTTGCCTTTTTCTTTTTCTCACAATAGATGTGGGCTTTGTTTTGGTTTTTTGATAGTTATTAGAAACAGTAAAATATCATCAGTGGTCAAAACTTCACTGTGGTCATCACTGGCAAAGCTACCATAAACTATGTCTTAATAAAAATCGATCATTCAATTTTCCACATCAGTGAACAAGAACATTCACTCAGAAAATTAAATTTATGTATAATCTACCCATAGAAGAGATGGCATCTCCATCATAAGGGAAGTCAAAAGCTCTGGATAAGGAATATGAAAATCTGGGCTTCTGTTCTTCTTTGCGATTTATACCTGGGAACTTAGGGAAATGCAGACTCAAGGCCCTTCATCCATAATATTAGAACAAGGTCTTTTCTGGTTCTATGAACTCTGAATGCTATAGGGGTATTCTAGAGCTACCTAGGGTAGTAACCTTACTCATCAGAGTTAAGGTCATTAAGGCTCTCAAGCCTTTTACTTGATTCATTTGGTCGAGTATCACTTGGACTGAGAGAGAAATAACTGTATTAATTGGAAGCTTCCAGACCCTTCATTAGCATTCCCATTACTCATTCACTGTATATAATAAATCTAGATCAATACCTAAATCTATGGGAGCTGGTGCTAAGACATGCTCTTAGAGTAAATTTATTCATTCATTGATTTAACCAAATACTCAACAAATATTTATTGAGTAATTATTTGCGACACTATTTTACATAGACTGTATATAACAAGAAATTCCCTGCTGTCACAGAGCTTGTGTTATACTAAATGAAAGTATACTTCATAGCAAGGATTTTTAGGGCAATATATTAGGGGTCTAATCTGAGCAGGGATCGCATTTCTAACATTACTGCCAAAGAGAAGAGAGCCAGGGTCTTGACTAGGCACAGCTGCTGAGATACACCAACAGCCAAAATTGGATCATAAGTTTTGAAAGTATATGTTTCCTGATATTTCAGTATTAATTATTGTTTATTAAGAATAATTATATCAGGAAAAAAAAACTGGAATACCATTAAGTCCAGAATGATTATATTTTGAGTCTAAAGAAAATTATTAATTATTTAAGAATTTATCCTTTAATTTTGGGTATACAAATCCACAAATACACGTATTTATACCAACTAGCTCTTGGCTAGAATCCTTTTTTTTTGTTGTTGTTTCTTTGTTCCAGACCAGATTTTTTAGCTCCAGACTGGATTTTTTAGCATTCTCTAATTCTTTTCTGAAATTTTGGTGACTGAAATAGCCAATGCCTGACAAAAAGTTCTGATGAATACATTTACAATAAGATTTCAGAGGGCTGGTTAAAATACACATAAAAGTGAATGTGAATTTTAAAAATCAACTGGAGGGGACAATGTATAACATAATGAATATCTCATTGGTTGTGAACTCTCTGGTCTCTAAGGATTAGCTGTTTCAGAAGAATATGTGGGAGTCCCTGCTTTGTGTATGAATATTGACATTACTGGTTCCTCCATAATTGTTTCTTTAATTCAGTCCACAAACTTTTATCGAACATGTTTTATGGAACAGGTATCTGCTTTACAGCTGGAGACATCCAACCAACACACACACACACACACACACACACACAATTCCTATTCTTATGGACCTCATTGTGAGAGTAGCAATTGCTTTGGCCTGCCAGTACTTTCTCATCATCATTTACCTGTATGAGTTTACCCTAGGATAGACTAATCGTAGGTGTTTGCATTCTGGTCAGCCATTATCATTGGTCTAAGGAGGGGAAGGGGAAGCAATGGGCCAATGATTTCCTTTGTGAGGATTTTTAGAAGGTATTTGAAGTGAAATCACTTCACACTAGTGCCTATAGGAAGACAGGCAAGCTATGGCTTATGTGATCTCCATAACTGTCCTAGAGCCAGGCTATATCAAGGATTACTTGATCAGCTCTTCTCTTTTCTCCTTGGAAAATTACTGATGTGTTTATCAGTAACTTCCTTTCTTAACTTTCAACTAAAGAACTTGAATTTTAACAGACAGTGTGCATAGAACTAAGATGCTAAGAAAATCATTAGGAATATTATAACGTATGCCATAGAAGAGAAATGGCAAGGAGTTACGGTACCTTATAAAGGGAGATAAAACAATTTGGAGGGTTACTGGGAGGCATCTTTAAGAAAATAACATTAAGTGTGTGTTACATTCCAGTAGATGAAGGAATGGGTCTAAAATTTGTCCATCATTAATTTATTTATTCATTTAGAATGGGAGCCTAGCCCTGTTTAGATGGTTTCAGAGCCATTTTCTCGAAACAAATCATGAAAACTGTAGGTCTCTGAGACTTAGGTATCTAGCAACTAAACATCGTCAACAGTTTTGATGACTTGTGGAGTGCAGGGAAGTGAAACATACTATATGATACCACTTAAGTACACCCTACTTTAATATAACCCTTCCTCCTGAGAACTAATTCATTATTTAGAATGAAGAGAAGAATACAAAGTTCTCTTTGTCCATCTTTTATCAGTTGGTTTCATCTTAGGGTTGAGTCTTAGAATTCTTGTAATCTAACAAATATGAGAGCTCACAAACCACCTTGCCTGAGAAGGCAGCACTAAATAGGCAATGTTTTTATTTGCTGGTGGGAGAACAAGACTGGTCCTATGCAAAGTGTTGGGAACGACACTGATGATGTGCTCCTTCTCTGCTCTCTTTCCTTTGCAGTAGTACCAACCAGCTCAGATTGTCAAGGAAACAAAGCTATAATTTTGATCTAAAAGTTTGGAGAATGTTAGACAGTGTAATCTTCTAGAATACTTGTTATTTCTGGATAAAACCCTGTTCTTATAAGAGAGGAATTGATATTATTATTATTATTATTATTATTATTATTATTATTATTATTATTATTATTTTACCACATCTTTGAAAAACATCTTGAGATCAGGAAAATGTTGAGAACAAGGGATGGGAATGAAGCGCCAGAATTATGGCTATAACCACACAAATACTTTTTTTCTTTTGAAAAAAACAGAACTTTTTCTTGATGTTTATAGACACATTGAGCAGTTTGCACTATAATCAATTTGTTTATAATTAGTAAGACCTCTTTACCCAACATTTACTTTTGTCAGGAAACATGAGCTTCATTTAATCCTAATTACAACTGTCTGAGGCAACTGTTATTACCAGTACCTCTAACTTTAGAAATGTGGAAATGGAGATAATTTAAATAGCCTGCCAAATTTCACAAGATCAATAAGTGCTGGAGTTAGGATAAAATTTTTTTATCAGATGCTATATCCTATATTCCTTTCACAGTACCAACCTGCCTTCTAGGGTTGGGTATAATTTTTAATATCATACATACATGTTTGATTATTCATAAATTTGTGTTGACACTTGCAAATCTTAAAAAAAATAACTTTTTGCCAACTTGTATTGCAATCAGGATAATAGAGGTTATGGTGAGACAACTCCCAACATTTATAAATAAGATTATCCTCAGAAAAGTTCAGTACATCAAACCTGTATCAAACTGCTGTGATTAACCATCTGTATTAGCAAATCAAGATACTGTTCATAAATACAAGTTAGTGTTAAGAACACAGGAGATCTGAGAATCACTTCAGAGACAACATTGTTTGTGTGTGTGATCTACCACATAGAGATGGACCTAGTTGAACCTATTTGGGGAAACAAACAAACAAACAAACAAAAGAACTGTGGGAGCAGAAAAGGGGAGCTGAGTCATGGAAACATGACAACCACAAAGTCTCAGAAGCAGACATTGGCAAAGCATCTACTCATGGCTCTGGGGTGGAATGAATCTTTTCTAAGCAAATTTGTGTGGAGGTTTTCTTGGCCAGTGTATCCTTCTAGTAGGTGAAACAACCCAGGCTACATGAGCTAAAAATCACTTAAGGTAAACTCACTTCTCTTATTCTGATTCCAAGTTCATACCGTGGTGGGACAATTTAACTATTCTGGTCAGCTAACTGGTTGTAACCTGATGCATGGATATTCCAGTTTACATATCAACCTCTATGTTCTGGTTAATGTGGGTCAATTCTATAAATGAGAGAAAGGGAGAAGTTCTCTCTGGTTATGTAGCTCAAAGTCAGAATATGGTGAAGCAATCAAGGTAAAGGCCATGAGAACTTCCTGAACAACGAGGCACTTATTTCCATGTTATCCTTTCACCTTCTTTTTCACACTCTTTAAAACTTCTATAATTTGTGCATGTCTTGATAACTATATTATGGATACCAAAAAAACAAAACAAAAAAAAAAACACATTTAAGTAGAAGTTGCCTGTTAACATTTGGAGCACTCCACTCTGACCTAAGTCATCTATTCTTTTTCTAAACGATTTTATCTTATGATCTTATCTCACCCACCTGAGGAATGTATGAACTGAGTGAAAAAAGAATTCTGCAAAACTTTTGTATATGTATACACACACAGACACACGCACATTCTCATATGTACGTATGTATTTCTAACTAGGATGCATGTATCGGGCATGCAGAACCAAAAAGAGATGCAATGAACTGGTGATTTTCAAACTCATTTTAGAATTTTGTTGATATTCATGATTATACCCCTTTAATATCCTACGGTAAAGAACATAAGTTTGGTAATCACTATCTTTGAATGACATAAAACTCCAATGAACTGGTGATTTTCAAACTCATTTTAGAATTTTGTTGATATTCATGATTATACCCCTTTAATATCCTACGGTAAAGAACATAAGTTTGGTAATCACTATCTTTGAATGACATAAAAACTCTAGATATTGGGTAGAAGCAGGACTTTACTCATACTACTTGTGCTTCTCCACACTGGCATGTATTCTTCTTTCCTACACCAGCAGTCTCTGTAGAGGAAGCTAATCAAAGGCTGTGCAAACTGAAACCTAAGGGACCTAGTCTGAGTGCAGAGGCCTCCTTTGAGCACTGCCTAAGGAATTGGATCTTTACTCTTTTGTTCTGTGGTCGCCTCCTCCTGGTAACCAGCCTCTGCCACCCCTCCCTTTCTCCATCACTCCCCTCACTCACATGAACCACAGATGGAAAAGGCATGGGTCACTGATGCTCTGCAGTCATTAACTCATGTATGCCACATTCAAAGGGAGCCTTAGTTCTAGCCTGCTAACAATGTGCTTAATTTAAAAACTACTGTGACTGGGGTAACCTACTGCTTCCTCTCCCATTCCCCGTAACCTTATTCTCTATGTGTTGCTCACTGTTCAGTCAGGCAACTCAACATAAATGTCAGTGCGTTCCTACAGGTGTAGAATATGTTATGCTATTCCACAGTAAATTAGCCCCACCATCCATTGATAGCTATTTACTTTTACTGAAGAGAAAAATAATACACCCACATATACACACTCAAAAATGTAGCCTGATGAAAGCTCTGAGGGAGCTAAAATAAAAAGAGGAAGAGACAGAGTATTTCTGGAAGTGGCACTTGATAAAGAAACAGAAGTGTCAGCTGTACAAAGTGAACTATTCAATAGGGAGGAATATGGTTTAGTTCAGAATTCTTAAAGCCATGGAATCCTCAGTTAGCTTGTTGGTTTGCTGATCAGTAAAGGAAACAACTAGAAATGCACTTGACGTTGACTAAAGCAGATTGCCTGAGAGAATCTGGAAGTCAAGAAGTCCCCTGCTAAGCAAAACATCAGTGTCCCCTATACTTTCTTTGCCTGGCTTTAATCAATTGTAATCAGTAATTCTGTAGTGAAAAACAAATGTCATTTGGCAATTCACAAGTATTAGTCAAACCAAAGGCATACACAAAATATTTATTAAAATCAAAATAGTTTTTCCATTTTCTTATTTGACATCAACATACAGTGACTACGACACATTAAAAAACACGTGTATCTCAGAACATTTCCACCTTTTAAAAAATTTAGTTATACTATTTGTCATCACTTTGGATTTTTCCCCCCATATTTATGTCACAGTGTCTGACATCTCTTGCATGTTGACTGGCATATATTTTAACTGGCACGTGGCTCTGTACCAGAAAAAAAAAACACAAAGCAAAACCGGATTTATAACACAGTTTCACAATATTTAGATTTTTTATTTTATTTTAATCTCAAAAAGTACACACTTTCATTGTTTCATTGTGGAAAAAAGAAAAAAAAAACTAAGCAGGAAAATAAAATGGCTTGGCCATCACCACAGGGCTACTCAGTGGGTGAGTGGACATAGCCCCATAGAAAAATCAAATTCCTTCTATATACGAAGTCCTTTTTGCCCTTCTTCTCCTTGGTATAGAAAAACCCACAATTCTGGTAGTTGCTCATACAAGAGAAGGAGATGAGTTAATATAAGATGTTTTCTCAGTAAATAGAACTATGTGCTCACATCACTAAAGATGAAGCTTTTCATAAAGAATGAAAAGTTTAAGTGTCTTAATTCCTTCCAGAGGTTCAGACTAATTACCCTTTCAGTCAAGGTCACTGACAGTCTAAAGACTTTCCAGGCCCCCTAGAGCCAAGTGTTATCTTTCTCATACAGAAACCATGGATTCTTAAGTAAATCAATACATGGCATTAGCAAGCAATAGGCAAGATTTTTAAGTGGAAATAAGATATGATGATCTTGCTATAGTACACTCTGGCTAGCCATGAGTGAACAGCTGCTGCTATCTTGTTGGTATAATAAAATATCAATTTTAATACGTAGAGCAAATGGGCTATCAAAAAATGGGAAAATCAAACTGAAATTTTCAAATTTTTCTGCTTTAAAAATCATTTAGTGGGATTTTATCTATTCTTGGAATATCATGCCTTTAGAGAAGAGTAATTCTATAATATTGTAATTTTTATAATAAATTTTATTTTTAGAGCAGTCTTAAGTTCACAGAAATATTGCACACAAAGTATAACGAGTTCCCATGTACCCCACCTCCCTACAAACACACACACACACACACACACACACACACACACACACACACACGAACACAGTTTCCACATTGTTAACATCTTGCATTAACGTGGTGCATTTGTTACAATTGATGAACCAATCTTGATACTGATACACTACTATTAACTAAAGTCCATGGTTTACGTTAGGGTTTACTCTTTGTGTTGTATAATTCTATCGCTTTGACAAATGCATAATGTCAGGTACCTGCCTTTACATTATCATACAGAATATTTCCACTGCTCTAAAATTCCCGTGTTCCACCCTGTGCCTCTAGAAGATTCTGTAATATTATACTTTTATGTATGAAACCCTAATGTGATGGGATTTTGACCATAAAACTATATTTTATAGACAATTCAAGATTGATTTAAGAGCTAGAATAGTGTGAATTTTCTTCTTAGCACATCTTTGATATTCTTACATTACATATCATTTCTATAATTTTTTTGTGGGAGTACTGTAAAAAGTAAGAATTTCAGACTTGTCCTCAACTCAAAGAATTTACAATTTAATTCAAATTAAATGAAAGGATGAGAAGTTAAATAATACAAGGTGTTGATGGCAGCCTAGAACGAGTAGAAGGATTAAGTGGTGAGTCGGTGACACAGATAAATTGGGGAGTGTTCAATGGAGCGATTGTATACCAGGGCATGAGGTTAAGAGAAAGGCTTAGTGGATTAGGAGGGGCTGGAAGAGGAGTGAACTGTGGACAATCTAATAGAAGGAAGGGCCTCCAAGGCAGGTGAAAGAGCTTGGTCAAGGCTCTATGGAGGGGGAGTTTGTATGTTGTGTCTCTAAGCTGTTCTCAAAGCACAGGCAGTTTGTAAGCCTGTAGTCTGTTCCATCTACCAAATGTCTTTGCCCACATTCCTCACTGGGAACTTGCCAATTTTTTGGTGACACTGCAGGGTAGCAAGACCCGTCCCCCCTGCTCCCAAGACTAAATGGCCTTTGCCTTCTCAGCTCTCCTTACTTCAGCCCTGGACAATCTCTTCCTAGTTTACACAGTCTTTTCATATTGCTATGCTCAAGAATTGCAAAATCAGGTTGAACTTTTTTTTTTGAGGGGGTGGGGTGCGGGAGGTGGTGACAGGAAACACTAAAAGGGGAAGTAAATGTGTTTTTTTTCTAGCCTGTTTCAAATGCCCTCTAAGGCAAAGAAGTGCAGGGATCTCCATGTTTGGGGTGGGTTAGGGCAACAAGGAAGAAAGAGGAAATATAGGAACCAAATAAAAACAAAATTAGGTTAATATCTCAAAACCCCATCTTATCACAGAAAATAAACAACTCAAATATCCCCAACTTGTTTCAAAATTAGTATGAGAACAAGAACTGTCTGGTGTTACTAAGATACGTCTTGTTCCCATCTCCTAGAGCTGTTGAGAACAATTTCTAATAACAAGGGACGAACTACTAAGGAATGAATGAATCATACTCCTAGTCCTCAGCCTTGGGGCCACAGAAGAGGCAACGGCACAGGCTTACCGTGTTTCCTGAAATAAGACCTAGCCAGACAATCAGCTTTAATGCATCTTTTGGAGCAAAATTAATATAAGACCCAGTATTATATTATATTATATTATATTATATTATTATATTATATTATATTATATTATATTATATTATAGACCTGGTCTTATAGTAAAATAAGACTGGGTCTTATATTAATTTTTGCTCCAAAAGACACATTAGAGCTGATTGTCCGGCTAGGTCTTATTTTGGGGGAAACACGGTAATTAGGAAACCCACGACCAGTGATTTGGCATCAGTGGGATTCAGCCAATAAGACTTGCAGTCTAAGAAAACAGATTGGAATTCACAGGAGAGTCCGGAGCTGTTAGTGCAAGAAGCCAAGTCTTTAAGTCAGGGAACTAAATTACAGCAGGATAAAATAAGTATCCTAGGTTCATATGAGAAACTTGTGACATGTAGAACTTCAAAACGTTGGTAAAATAATAGAAGGAGATAGTAAAACAACCTGTGCTGTGATCCAGGACACAAGCTCTACCCCTTATTAAAAAATATCCCCACTCCAGATAATTGACAGGGTAAGAGAGCCCGAGAAGTTAGCCTTTATCCTGCCAGGGCAGACAACTCAGGTATGTTGGTGGTAAAATTGGGGTGGGACAGCAGAGGTTAGGGAGAGACTAATTAAAGAAACCATTTCTCTACTCACAGCACTTCTGACACCAAATGTGTGGGTTTTCCACATCAAACAATTCTCCAATTCTCTGTGGACAGCAACGGGGGTGTCCTACAGTTTAATTCATTCCGACACTAACTACCTAGTGTTAGTGCAAACTCCACATATTTAAGGCTTAGTCCCACAAGACTGACCCCCATTTCAGACAATTGCAAGTCGTCAGTCTCTGTATCACCTACACTTCTGTCTGACTTGGCCACAAATTGGGAGTTCGCAAGCCCCCTCCTCAGTTTCAATAATTTGCTTACTACACAACTAACAAAACTCAAGGAAACATTTACTTATATTTACTGGGTTTTGATACAGGGTATTAGAAAGAATGCAATGAACAACCAGAGGAAGAGGGGCATAGGGCAAGGTCCAGAGGGTGTGAGCTCAGGAGCTTCTGTCCCTGTGCACGTGAAGTGAAAAACCCTCCTGGCATATGCATGTGTTCACCAACCTGGAAGCTCTTTGAAATCCTGTCATTTGGGGATGTTTATGGAGAATTCATTACGTAGGCATGAGGGATTATAAACTCCATCTCCAGTCCCTCTCCCCTCCCCAAAGAATATTGGGGCATGAGGCTGAAAGTTCCAAACTTCTGATCAGGGCTTGATCTCTCTGGTGACCAGCCGTAGTCCAGGAGCCCACCAACGGTCACCTCATTCAAACAAAAGATACTTCTGTCACCCAGGAAATAAGAGATTTAGGAGCTCTGTGGCAAGAATCAGGGCCAAAGACCAAATAGTAGGACAAAAGAAGCTTCTAGCACCTCTATCACTCAGGACATTACAAGGGTTTTAGGAGCTCTATGCCAGGAATCAGAGGTAGAGACCAAATATATGTTTCTTATTATGTCACAGCACTATGCTTGTACTGTTTGTCTGAAACAGAAAGGAAATGTTTATTTTTTTAAAATAGTTTCACTTACACTCAGAAATTGAGCTTTCAGTATCTATCACACTGTCTGATCCTAGATCCTACAACACTGCCTGACACACAGCGGCCACTTAGTCAGTATCTGGTAATTAAATTTAGGGTTTTCTGTGGGTATAATTAAATTTAGGGTTTTCTGTGACTGGGGGAGTCACAGTTTATTGATAGCTTTTTTGTTTTTCTTTAGGAGATTAGAACAGCACACATTTATTATCTCACAGTTTCTGTGGGTTAGAGTCCAGGCACAGCTTATGGGTCCTCTGCTATGGGTCTCGTAAGGTAATGAAGTGTTACCTGCGTTCTTTTCAGGAACTCAGAATCTTCCTCCAAGCTCAAGTGGCAGTTGGCAGAATCAGTTCCTTGCAGTTGTAGGACCAAAGTACTCTTTTTGTTGCTCTTGTAGGTTGGGGACCCCTCATTTGCTAGAGGACGCCTGCAGTCCTTTTATAACATGGCATCTTGTATCTTCAAAGCTGTTAGGGCAATTTTTCTTTAAGGCTTTTGTCTCATTAAGTCACACCCACCTAAGATAATCTCCCTTTTGATTAACTCAAAATCAACTAATTTGAGACCTTAATTACATCTGCACAATCCTGTCACTTTTGCTGTATTCTCATCATGGCAGTTTATAATTCAGTTTGAATCAAGGAAAAATCAATTGTCCACAGTTCCTCTCTGATGTCAACTTATAGAAAATATTACAATTTTATTATCATTTCTAATCTTTATCTAAATTGAGATATCACAACAATAAAAAGTTTGCAAATTTTAATCACATGACCAGGTAACAGAATTATCCAAATATTAGAGAATAAGTAGACAAATACAGCAGTCTAATTCCTTCCATCTACAAATACAATTTGTTCTTCACTGTTCAAAAAATTTTTCATAAATATAAGCATTCAGTATTAATTAAAATATTTACAAATGCTTGAAACCGGTGACTAATTGAGCTTTATTGACATTATCAAAGAAACTCAAACAAAATCAGGTCAACCAAACAATTTCATTCATATCACAACCCCCTTTTTTGCAGATCTGAAGAGAACATGCTAAATGCAGCATCATTGAGGTCATAGCCAGTCAGCTATTTTCCTGAAAATACTACTTGAATGAACATTTTGATCTGTAAAAATGCAAGGTTAGCTCTTGTCTGTCTTGTCTGGATTTTCTTTTTTCTTTCTTTCTTTTTCTTTTTTTTTTTTTTTTTTGAGCGTTCATATATTAGGTAGACTATATTTCCTGGAAATACTTTTACGCTATTTTTACTGTAGGGTACTTTATTTCTCCATGGGATGGGGGAGGTGATTTATATTAGTGTTAATACTGTATCTTTAAAATTTTATATGCTCAACCTGCAAACAATGAGCTTTCAGGAAATAAAAGTATGTCAGTGGGGAGACTCAGAGTGATTGTTCTCTGCTGGAGGATTAAATAAATGTAGAATTCCAAGCAGGGTTAGGCAATGAACTGTAAAAGACTAAGCGAATGTGAGGGGTAAAATATCTGTCTTCCATCACCAAGTGAACGTGTTGCCAGTGCCATACTCTGGACGTAGCACAGAGGTTACCTTTCCTTCTCTCTGCCTCTCTAGTAGCTGAGAGTTGGGGCCCTCTGTACCAACATCTCCCCACGAATCAGGGCGCTGCTCACTGTTAGTAACAGGATAAGGCATGTAACCTAAGCGCCTAGCCACTGCCTGTGAGCTCTTTCACATAAGGATTTCTTATAACTCGTACTACCTGCTTCACAGGTTTGTTACTGAGAATCTAAAGAGGGAATAAGTCACAAAGTGTTTTGTAAACAATGATCTATATAAATGTTAGTTATGTATAATATTGTCTCATTAGGAATTACATAAACCTATATGTGTATTATACTTACATGTATATTATATATGCATATATATATATACACTGTAAGAATCTAAATACATTCTTTCTCTTCACAGAAAAATCACGTAAAAAAACTGTTGTCTGATAATAATTCTGTGACCTTTATATAGTGTCTTTCCTTTTGTGTATTCTGCAAACTTTTGTACTAACTGAAATAAAACTTAAAGCCTGTAACACTCCAGAAACTGAACTAAGATTTTTAATAGTTTAATGCCTCACTCAGTTTTCAAAATAATTATAAGATAGATATCATTATTATAACTAACAAATAAGAAAACTCAATGCCAGAGGCTGTATTAAGTTTGTAATACTCATATTCTTGATTAAATCATGATAGGAAAAGCACCACATGAAGGATACATGTCTTTGGATTTATGACAGCTAAAACCACAAACTGATGGTTGAGATATGTATAAGAACTTAATTCATTAGTAGGTGTTATTATCCTCAGCAGTAGGTAAGGAAATCGAAGATTAGGAATTTAATAATTTGTCCAAGTTAAAGATGAAAACCAAGATTTCAGGCCAGATAAGCTTGAGCTAAACTTGTGGTATTTCCATGTACTTATTTATTCAAAATAGTTCTAGAGGATCTTTTAAGATATAGAATTTCTTAACAAAATTGCCATCATGGAGTTTACAGTTGAGTGGGGAGAAATAGAAATTAACTCAGTAAGCAAACAAGGAAACGTGACTGACTTATCATTCAAGTTTCAGTAAAATATCTCCTCAGAGAACATATCCCCAACTCTTCTAATGGTGTGACCTCCTCCACTTAACAGTACTTAGCACACTACTGTTAGGATTTCCTTCTAGCAGTTAATCTGTTTGTTCACTTGTGGTTTTGTTTATTTATTGCATGTATCCCACTAGAATAGAAGTTCCTGAGAGCAGTGATCTTATCTAATTGAATATTGTCCCCCAGTGTCTAGAATCATACCTGCCTGTCTTATAATTTAATTATTCATTAAATGTTTGTTGAAAGAAGAGAGAAAGGAAAGAAGGGCTCCTAAGGGAAAGCACAGAGTGTTATAGGAATTTATTTTACCTGCTAGGAGGAATCAAAGTTATATGAGGAAGTCATACCTGAAAGGCAAATCTGAAGAATAAGTGATGTTTTAAAGAGGTGTGTGTGTGTGTGTGTCTGGGTGTTGGGGAGAGCGGCAGACTAAAGTTCCAGGCAGAAGGGAGAGTGTATGACGCAAGGCCTGTGGTAGGACAGAACATATCAAATATGCAGAAAGAAAGGCCAAGGGCAATTTAAGTGCAACCTGTGGCTGAAGAAGTAGATTAGGCTCCTGGCCTTGTAGCAATTTTGACTTTATCTGAAGAGCAATGAGGCGCCATTGAAGTATTTTAACCAGGAATGAAGTATTATAATGATGTTTGCATTTTCAGCAAGACTGTTTTTTTTTTTTTTTTTTTAATGGAGAGAAGAGAGCAAAGGGAGACAGTGTGGATGCAGAGATCCTAGTTTGAGGTTTCTGCAACAGTCTAGAAATGGAAACAAAGGAGTTGTATGATCTTTGATGATGGTAGTCAGAAGAAAAGTTGTTGAAATCATGAGCTCCTTATAAGAATCTGTGATATTCAGAATCTGTGACAGAGGGGGCATAAAGGGCAGAGGAGATGAAGATGGGAGGGATAGCTACCGGGTATCTGGCCTGTGCAGTAGAAAGGGCAGTGGTGCCAACTCTGATAGGGAGCTTGGCAGGGGAGCCGGAAGGGGTAGCATGGATCTCCCCCTCCCCTTTATACATGGTATCTCCTTGGTCTTGAAAGGTGTGGTAGAGCATAATTATTTATGTTTAAAAGCCTGAGGGTTTTCAGGGACAGTTAGGGCAGGGCCCACAACAGAACCCAAGTGCCTTCATTCAGTCCAGTCTGCACATGAACCATCGTAGTGTTGCTTATTTTACCTAATTATTGTGTTTTGAATTAGAAACGGTTACACCAACATGATTACAAATCTTAAACTAGTTTGTGAAAATGTTTGTTAGTAAATAAATTCCTACATAGATCTCAAGTTCAAGATTGTTTTTAACTACACTAATCTAAAGATAAAACTATATATACCCTTATGAGATTTTTTTCTTTTCATTTTAGAATCAAGAATAAGATCCCCCAATATAATTAGCTATTTCATTTTAATACATACATCTGAACAGTCTTAAGAATTTCAAAGAATGAAAACTGAAAATGGGTAAATATTGGAATAAAAACAACCAGCACCTAAAATGTGAAAATAGAATTGGATCTCATGATACAATATAAAAAGGATTACAAACCCCACAGCACAAAGGAGGTCTGTGTCTCTTTTTTTTTTTTTTTTTTTGATGTGCCTGTGTAGTGAAACTGCAATTAGTGGTAATAGGAGTTGCATGTGTAGCTCAAAGGGGCTTGATGCAAGATTGCAGCGGGGTGCAAAATGGTACAAGCAAAATCCCGTTCTCATTACCAACATATAATTTTATTGCCTCTTTTAGATAGCATGCTTTTTCCGTTATCAGAATTCCTCCAACCCATTACATCACAAATGCAATTGTAAATGCATTATAAATTCATCCAAGCTGATAAAAAACCAAATGCAGCAAATTGATTTGAAATGAAGGAGGGGGTTAGAAAGTAAATGGTGGTCAAGTTGTATGTGGAATGTTACGTACTCTCCTACGTTTACGGTTCCAAAGAACATACGCTAATCCTTAAAAGACAAATACTCTTTTTTGATACCGAAACATTTCTTGTTTTAGGTTTTGGTTTTACTATACTAGTTTTTCTCAGGCAATAGGCAATTCCTTAAATTTTATAAAGTGGTGTTCATTCATTCATTTTTATAATAGTTTTTGCAGCACGTTTAACACGCTTGCTTAGCTTAGTGTAGCACTTGATATATGCTAACATGCATTGCTCACATTTAAAAATGCGTAACCGTTTAAAAATTTGTATGCATATCCTATGTGTTTATAATAGATATATAAATATGTTACTAAACCAGATGGTCCTCCACGCTGAGAATTATTTATATACACATAATATCACACTACACAAATAAACTTTTAGTTATAAACAAATTTGTTAAGCATATCATAGTATTTATATGCTATTTTTCTTCTTTAAAAGTATTTGACCATCTATCCTTTTAAATTAAATTTCCTGTGTTGATTCAGGACTTTTCCATTCTCTTCGTCATTTTAATGCCTATTTTTCTGTCAGAAATAAAGCAAACATTTATTTCCACCCCCTATAAGATTTTTGTGTTTATTATATAATACATAATAATCTTTAATACACATTAATAGTTTTGCTAAGAATATGTTTGGACTGAGGCCAAGTTATTCCAAGATTTGTGCCTGAGAAGCTGCAAACCCAAAGGACACACCAGGTGGCTGAGTGTAGGACATAGGTTTATTGAGACTTACAGACCAGGGAGAGTCTCTGGTGGCAGCCAGCCAGAGGGGTAGTGCTCAATACACAGAGAAGAAACAAAGTTATATACGTAGGTACAGCAAAACAAAGAGCATTCCATGGAGACATCATCTGGCCAGGCCTACTGGTCTGCTCTCATACCCACAGCATCCCAAGGAGCAGGGAGACCTTGACTGCCTGCCTGTTCATCTGACTGTGGGTCCTGGCCCTGCAGAATGTCATGGTGAAAGTCGGTATTAACTTGAATGTGGCAGCTCCTTTCCCCTGTTAATTTACTAAGTAGTTACTTGCTTAAACTTGTGAATTGGTATCGTAGATTTACTCACACTACAATTTGCATATAAGACAAAAATATTGTCCCTTTACTTAGTTTACTACCAGTATGAACTTAAAAGTCCCGACTGTCTGGGTCGTAGGGTTAAAAATTGTCCCACTGGTTTTCAACTGGAGCAAAAATGTAACAGTCTCTTTATGTAATGTTTACTCTGTTTAGATAAAAATTCTCAGACTTTCAGTCACTCAACCAACCTCCCCTCTCTAAGACAGTTTTTCATTGAAAGGAAAAGTGGCACTCACACCTGCCCTGGCATGTGGGACCTGCTCTGCCCCTGTTTACCTGACGACTATATAATTTGTTGAATGCTTTAGCCAGGTGACTGGCTCCCTTCCTCTTTCAGTCTTGTTACCAAATAGGAGCCAGCTAAAATCCTTACTTGTTTTGACGGGAAGGGGTATGGAAAGAGGAGATTCTAAAGTTAGCAGCTACCTAAGAACTGAGAGGTTTAATAGATGGAACTGCCAACTTTCCACTACCAAATCTGTAAATCCGCCTTTGTCTGCACCAGACGTTTTTTTTTTTTATGTTGTAGAATCGGTTGTAGGGCTTGTTAAACCTTAGATTGCTGGGTCCCACCACAGAGTTTCTGATTCAGTAGGTCTGGATGGGGCCTGATAATTGACATAGCTAACCACCAAAGTGATACTGATGCTTCTGACTTAGGGACCTCACTTTGTGAATCACCGCAATGAGGAAGTTTAACTGTATCAAAGACATGCTGCATCCCATTCTTTTCCATCTTTGTAGACATCTTGCTTCATCAGTTATTCGTTCTATTGCTCTATTCTTCAGTGTCTTCCTCTGTAGGGAGTCCTATGAATCAACATGCAGGTCACGGTTTACTCTGCCTCTCAAAAACCAAACAAAACAAAAGGCACACAGAACTACAAATAGCTTTCATGGATCTAAGATGTATCTCTGGCTACCGTATGATTTCTAAAAAGCCACACTTTTTGGGGGAGTTTTCTACTCATGCTATAGCTACTTCACTACCTTTTGTTTGTTCAGCTTTCTACAATCTGGGTTCTGCTTTCACTATATCTACTACTATGTCATAACTGCTGGTCTGGTTAATCTAAGTAAATTTTATACTCGTATGGTGTTATTTTACAGTTATTTTTAGCTAAGACAAAACTTTATTTGAGAAGAAATGTAAATTTCAAGGAATTGTATAACTTGTAGATTCAGATTCCAACTTGTTCAACTACCTACAAATTGGGGAATTATGGGCAAGTACTTAAATATCACTGAACCTCAATTCATAAGTTAATTAGAGGTAATGGTGTCGATTGTATAAGATTATTGTAAGAATAGGGCTATGTTCATATAATACCTAAAATAGTGCTTGAAATTTAAGTAGTGGTTAATAATAATTAATAATAATAGAAATACTAATCTAACTTTGACATTTAGAACATAGAAAAAACAGATTATTTTTAGACTACGCTTTGTCATCAACTATCAAAATGCTAGAGGTGCTAGTATTGATATTTTAACTTGTAGTGCTTATTATATGTAAATCATGATATATCAAAAGAATAGCCTCCTTTGAGTTAAGTGGATTACTTGTTGAAAAGGTATTTTATCATCTAACATCTTTTAGACAGGTCATGCTGCTCTTGAGCCACTATAACTGAAGAAACTGTCATATTAACAAAGAATTCTCCAAAGGAATTCCCGTGTACTAAACATATCCCTCCCTATAACCCTCATTGTAACCATAGCCATGTCTTCTCCTGATCAAAGTCAATTGCCCTTCATGGAATTGATGGGCTTGACAAAATCAGCTCATGTTGGACACTTCCGGCTATATGGTTGCTTAAAATCCCATGGTCAGGCCCTCCATGTTTACCAGGACTCAGAAACACAGCAGGAAATGCTTTTCAGAAAATCAACCATTCTCCTTTGAGAGTGGTTCTGGAATCTTCGGAGGCTAAACTGGTTATCCTATTGGGGTTGCCATAAACCTGACATCATCTTTTCTCACCCCAGACACCTACAATATCATAGGGTAAACTGGGTCATGTGTCCTAAGCAGCAAAGGTCCCTGCACTCCAGCCTGTATCTGCTGCTGGATTCTTGCTCTGTTTTACAATAATAGTTGGCAGCTTTTCTGGTCATCCTGTATGTGGGCCAGAGAGTAAGATTCTCAGGTGTGGCATATGCTGCCTCTAAAACCAAAAGAGACTTACCAGGTGTTGTGCTTCCTTCTTTGTAGTGGGAAATGGGAGGTGCAATGATCTGTTCTTTGAATAGACTGGTCCAGCATTCCTTAGATAACAGGACCTTTAAAAAGTTGAGGCTACAGCAGGCCCCTGAAATTTTGTTGAGTTTATCTCCCACCCTCAAGGGCACATCCGTGTTAAATCTCCAACACACTTGTTACTTCTTGTTTATTTGGTTCTTTTAGCATGACGTCATCAGCATAGTGTGCCAGCAGGATGTTCTTCCAGATGTGCAGTCAATCTAGATTTCTTTGACAGAAGGAGAAAGCATTAACATAGTCCTGGAGCAAGACTGCAATGTATAATTGCACTTCCAAGTGTTTGCAAACTTTTTTGATTCCTATTCTTTGAAGAGGGTGAAAAAGAACACATTTTCCAGATTAAAGGCTTCATGGCACGTACCCGAGGATGTATTTATCTGCACTAGCAAAGATGGCACAGCTAGCACAGCAAACTCAGTGAGGGTTACTACTTGATTGAGTTTGCAATCGTTGACATCCAAGAAGCATCTCACTTTTGTAGAGGCCAGTCTTGTGATTTAAATAGAGATGAGTCAGGACCACTAGCTCTTCCTCCTTGGCGGTCACTAAGTTCTGCCGATCCTCGCTCAATACCTCATTGGTTTTGATTTACAGTCTTGGCTGGCAGAGCAGTATCAGAGACCCCCTCACTTTTCCATGCTATGACGTGACTCATGCGAGGAAAACAATGTACAGGCCGTGCTGATGACCAAATATATCCATTTCCGGGGTACACTTAGGGAATAAGGACATTACTGGGTGGGTTCATGAACTGAGTAGACCATTGTAGATTCGACCCTGGCCAACACTCCATTGTAGATTGGATACCTGGCCCTATATGCCCCTTCACCAATGGGGGCTCATCATGACACTGTCGTTCCTCAGGGTTTGATGTCAACGAGGACTTTATGTTGAATGACCTAGAAATGTTTAGGGATTCTCTTTTGTTCAGTGACTAGTTACTCTGGCATGGAAATCAGCATGCAAGAAGTTTAGGGAGTGCTAGGCTCAACATCTATGTAAGGGCGGATAATGAAACAAGACTCAACATATGGAGAAATTGGGCTGTAGTGCAGTTTCAACAAAGACCATGGCAGACCCTACATGGAGCTCCAAAGGTAGCTTTTTCAAGTTGTCACATTATGATGATGAGACAGACCTTTATATGATGCCTTCAACTACTCATTGGATAGAGGCTCTCCTTGGAAAGGGGATGTGACCTCGAGCAAGGCAGCTCTCCAGCTGATGTAATTTCCTGAGAGGGCTGAGAACTGAGAATTGTAAGCTCACAAAACTCCCAGCAGCTGAGAAAAAGTTTCATCTCTAAAGATGGAGTTGCATGGCACATCGCACTACCTCTGAATCTTCCATTATCCAGCTGTGGGGAATGTCGGTGCCAGGATTATACCAGGCACTCAAGCTCTTTAAATAGAGAATACGTATAAAACCACCTTCAAAGCCTTGTCTCTGAACAGTTGGTTCCCTTTGAACTTTTGTTCTTCTAATAACTATGTTTTGCTTTGTTTTTTACTTTAGTATTGTGGTAAAATATACATAACATAAATTTTACCCTTTTAACCACTTTAAGTGTAATTAAGTGGCATTAAGTACAATATTGTGCAACTATCACCACTATGTATTTCCAGAACTTTTTTTTTTATCATGTTAAATGGAAATCCCATACCTATTAAATAACGCTTCCTCATTTCTCTCTCCTCTCAGCCCCTGGTAAACCTCTATTTCACTTTCTGTTTCTATGAATTTGGCTATTCTAAGTAACTCGTATAAGTGCAATCATACAATATTTATTCTTTTGTATCTGGCTTATTTCACTTAGCGTGTTGTAGTATGTGTCAGAATTGCATTTCCTTTTAAGGCTGAATAATATACATATATGTATATTTTTTAATTTGACTGTTGTGAATAATGCTTCTATGAACATTAGTGTAGCTGTTTGAGTCCATGTTTTTAATTATTTTGGTTGTAGATCCAGAAGTGGATGTAAAATATTGCTGAACTAATAGCTACATTTTATATTAGAGCAATACATTTTTTATTCAAAATGTTCACTATTAAGAGAGTATAATTCTTATTGCATACAAAATTATATTCATTTAATACATTTTTTTTATTTATTGAATATGTGCCACTGTGCTAAGCATATTGCATCCATTATATCTTAATTATTGGCAGGTAGTAAGTACAAATTAAATGGTAGTGATTGATATCGCTATCAATCACTATCATTATCTTGTTGAATCCTTACGGTAAACCCCATGAAGAAAGTGTGTAAATATTTTTATGCTAAATTTATTAAATGGAAAAGTTGGGGCTCAAAGAGGTTAATAAGTTGCCTAAGGTCATTCAGCTCCACAGTGAAAGAGCCAGGCTTGACAACAAGAACTGTTGTCTCAAAGACTATGCTCTGAGTTCTTACCCTTTCTTACGTTTAGAGAACTGTTAAACTTTGACCTTATATTTAAGGACCTCATGTTTACCTTTAAAAATGTATAAATTACTTTAAAGTGCGAAATTCCCTAAGGGGAATTTTATGTTTTTATTTGACTTTGCTACAGCATATTCATATATCTGATAAAAATGTTAGTCAAGTAAATTATTTTAGTATAAACATTTCTTGACAGTCATAACAACAGCTTTTTTATTTGTCCTCAAATTTTATGACAGAACATGGAACGCAGGACTAGCCTAAGACATGTATAAGTTTTCATTTTCACGTATGTGGAAACTGGAATCAAATCAATTTTCTACCCCAGATTTTTTCACTTAATGACATTATAATATTTTAGAGTTTTTAGGCCATTTAGAACAAATAGAAACATTCAAAAATACTTTAGTATCTTCTTTTTCAGAAACATAAAGCATATTTATGAGATAGTTACTTCAGTTTACACATTGGAAATTTTATTTTTTATCAAAGTAAATAGAACATATAATTTAACTTTGCTTTTAACACAATTATTTAAAACTCATTGGCCTATAATTATTTTAGGAGGAAAAAATATTACATAATTTAATAAAATGAATCGTTTTTTGTTTTGTTTGTCTAGCCTGCTGAGAGATTTATGGGCAAGTGACCGTGCACACAAAGCCAGTTTAACAAGACAATCTTCTAAAAACGTTTCTCTACACTACAAAAGTTAAAACTATGTTGAGAAAAATCTGCAAAATATTTAAGTGGTAGTTACATTTTTTTCTATCGTGTCTTACATTTTTATAAGTAATATTCTAGAAAGTAGTAGAGATATCTGTCTGAAGAAAACAAGTAAATCAAAGGGAAAAGTTTCTGGGTCAAATTGCTTTTATAATACATTGAATTGAAGAGTGCAGTCTTTGGTCAGGTTGTTACTTTTGCTTTCATTTTGTTCCGTAATGAAGTTTTCTTGTTTATTATTTCTTTGTTTTATTTTTAAACCTGCTATATTTCTAAACCTATATTATTTTTAAACCTGACTGTGGTTTGACCGTATGAAACTGGAATAAAGATAGTTAAAATATAGCTGAGATTCTCTAAGAATTCATCAGAATCATTAAACTAGAAGTAACATATATTGCAATAATTTAATGGGATCATTAAGTGTACACAATCCAAACTGAAACACTTAGCTTCTAATCACAGCTTCACTTGAAACTGATAAGCGGACTTAGTTTGCATGTCAATACTTCTCACTCCAGACTGATGATTTGGAAGAATATTTTCTAATATAAACTTTTCAAAATTTGTCTCTCAGAAGTTTGGTCATAAAGTATGGGGAATCTCTCACAATCATATTCTCCTACAGTGTGACAACAAACATCAGTGTATAGATCACGCTGAGCATTCTTGCAGGAGGTAAATCTGATTAATGTAGTCACTCAAAATGTTTGAAACTATTATTTAGAAATTATATTATACATGTTGAAATCTCTTAATCTCTATGGAGTTCAGCCTGGCAATGGCAATTGACAGTAAAACAGGAAGTGAAAAAATATGTGTGTATGTAAATATTCACTGGAGTATATTGTAACCTGCACTAAATTTTAGTGTGAGGAGTATTATGTCCGTGGCAAGATTTCTTTCAGTTGGCAACGTTTCTAAATAACTTGTTTGATTGTTATGTATCAAGCGTATTAAACAAATGAGGACCTGCTGATGAAAAATTAGTTATAGCTCACTGAACTGAAGATTTAATATATTGTGTAATGGAGAAACAATGGAATTTTTTGTTCTAGAGTGAAAATTTAAGATTTTTTCTATATTATATAATTTTAAGTGTCTACTTTTTTATATTCTTAGCAGCAAATAGGTAAACTTTAAACCAGCAATATTTCATAAAATTAGATAAATAATTTAGTGTCTGATATTCATTTTTTAAATAAACTTGGTTTATTCATATACCACACTAGTATATAGTGGAAGAGGCTTCATAAGAAAAGAAGGGATTATATGTAATAACATCATGGTCAAATGAAGGAGAAACTTGATTGTAAAGTTGTTCAGGCAATGTGTTATAATTTCCTGCAGAAAAGAGTAGATGCACCAATTATTATTGAGATTTTTTTTCTAGGTGCTTTTCATGTAAAAATATTTGTCAGAAGAAGCTCATTTTGATTTAACAGTAAGAAATGTTTGCATTACATATGATGATTGTCTATGCATAAGATCTGAAATACTGTTTTTATGTACCTGTAATCCATTGATTGAATGGCAAAAAGGTACACTATCTTCTTTACCTTAATGAACAAATACTAAACTCTGTTGGTGAGGTGCCCTATACCTCTCAGTTCTATTAGAACAAAAAAAAGGTCACGTATTTACCTAACAGTAATTTGAGGCTCCGTTTAATGTGTATGCTAGTGATGAAGTCTACATCTGCTTGAGTCCTATTGTACAACGAATGATAGGATGAAAATCAAAACTTATTTTTATGTGGATTTATATATCTTTTAGACAATAATTGCTTCCAAGTGCTATCACTGAGGTTCAGCGAGCTAAAGATTCCCTTGGTCAATATTCACTCAATTTATACACCCTCCACTATACTCTAGATAGCCTCAGTTATTCAAACAGGCTGTTGGGACTTTCATGGAGGTCTAATAACACCTTGCATGAAACCTGAACAAATGGAGAGGAAAGAAAAAGGCAGAAATAGAACAAAGTATCAGCTGTATTACTGTATTTATTACTCTACTACTAAGTTAGAGAATGTACTTTGCTACTTATTTTACTAAGTTGGAGAATTACTTTACTAATAAGCTGGAGAATGTAGTTAGGGCGCTGAATGAGCTCCCTAACTAAATCTCAAATTTAGGTAGACCTAAGCACCTAGTCCTGGATAGTATTTACAGGTTGGAAGTACCAAAGAGAATTTGTGCTATCTGTAGTCATCTGGTTCCCAGAGTATGGATGAAGTGTTCTCCTCTAACCATGTTATTCAAATGATACTTAGGGAGGCAACTGTGATGTCATTGCCCATACTTCAACTTTTGAATCAAGGGACCTTGGTGAAAGTTTGGCTGTGCCATTCAGATGCTGTTTAACTTTCAAAATGTCAAAACTATACAAGTTCCAGTTTTCTCATTTGTAAATTAATAATGATAATGCCTAACTTTCAAAGTTATTTTAGGGGTTAAAACACATAATGCATGTGAAAATTTATGAAACTATGGAAATATCAAATATTATTATATTAGTAAATGGTATATGTCAATCAAGATTTGTTGAGCACTGTGCTAAGCATTGGGGATACAGGGATGAATAAGACACTGTCTCTGACCAAGTCTCATGTAAGAAATAAAAATATAAACAGATTATTTCAAGGAAAGAGCAGCAATGAGAAATGGCCTGAGTGCTTATGGGTGCACTGAAGTCTCATTCATTAGGAATATTTAAGTTACTCACAAATTTTCATATACCTAGATCAGATGAATCCGTGGAACAAAGAGCAGTTAGACTATATGCCCATGGCTTTCTTTCTATACATACCTTTACTTCCCTAAGAGACATTTATATGGACATAAATTCTATGAAACCAAATGTAGTATTGTAGAGGTCATGTCATGTGGTGGTAACATTGGATTTATCAACATCAGGTTGTATATTGTAAAAGCTAAGGAGCATGACTTGCAATCAGCAAGTTTATAGAATATCATTGACACTTTATATGAAAGCCAAAGCCAAGAGATTGTTATCAGTAGAAAGAGTTTTGAAAATACAAAAGGCAGAATCCATGCAGTAGTCCATCGTCAAAACTAGATAGGGACTGAAAATCAAGAAAACATCCTATAGACTTCACAGAAGAGTGTTAGTTCCTTGAACTGAGATAGTCCAATTCATCCACTTCCTAAAAGGAGATCTGCCTTATGCAGGCAGTTCAAAGTATTAGCTCTAAGTACTGTTCAGCCTACTTTTTTCAAAATTCTGCCATTCTTAAAAATTGTGATAAAAAATACATAGTGTAAAATTTACCAGTTTAACCATTTCAAATGTGCAAGTCAGTGACATTAAGTACATTCATGATGTTGTACAACCATCACCACTATCCATTTTTAGAACTTGCCCATCATTCCAAACAGAAACTCTGTACTCAATAAACAGTAACTCCTCATTCTTCCCTTCCCCATTTCCTGGATCCTTTTATTCTACTTTCTGTCCCTATGAATTTGCCTATTCTATATGCTAATATAGTGGAATCATACAATATTTTTGTTTTGTGTTTGGCTTATTTCACACAGCGTGTTTTCAATGTTCATACATGTTGTAGCATGTATCAGAATTTCATTTGTTTTTAAAGCTGAATAACATTTAGTTGTATGTTTATACCGCTTTTTTTAACTACTTTTTATGACCAATTTTTACAAACTCATCTATTTATAGACATTTGGGTTGTTTCTACCTTTTGGCTATTCTGAATACTGCTGCTTTGGTCACATATTCATATTATGATTAATACTGCTGTGAACATTGGAATATCTATTGAGTCCCTGAGTTCTGTTCTTATGGTTGTATACTCAGAAGTGTAATTGCTGGTTTATGCAACTTTGTTTAATTTTTTGAGGAACCGTCATACTGTTTTCCACCAGAAATGCGTAAGGGTTTTATTTTCTCTGAATTTTCAACAACAGGTTATTTTTTTTTTTTGGTTTGTTTGTTTTGTTTGTTTGTTTTTAACTATAGCCATCATAATGGGTGTCAAGTGGTATCTCATGGTTTTGATTTGCAGTTCCCTAATGACTAACGATATTGAGGATGTTTTTATGCGCTTATTGGTCATTTACAGAGCTTCTTTGGAGAAATGTCTATTCAAATCATTTGCTTATTTTTTTAAAATTTAAGTATAGTTGGTATTTTAATAGTTAAAATATAATAGTTTAAAATATAGTTTATAGTTTTATAGTTTAATAGTTTATAGTTTTATAGTTTAATAGTTTATAGTTTTATAGTTTAATAGTTTATAATTTTATAGTTTAATAGTTTAAAATATAGTTAAATATTTTAATAATTATATTAGTTTCATGTGTACAATATAGTGAGTTGACATTTTTATACCTTGCAATGTGATCACCTGGTTGCCTATTTTTGAATTGGGTTGTTTGGTTATTTTGTTATTTAGTTATAGGAGTTTTGTACATACTCTGAATATTAATCTTTTAACAGGTATATTACTTGCAAATATTTTCTCTCATTCTGTGTGTGTTTTTTCAGTCTCTTGATAGTGTTCTTTGAGACACAGATGTTTATCGATTGTTTTTTTTGTTGTTGTTGTTGTTGCCCGAAATTTTGTTGTCAGAACCAGGAAATCATTGCCAGCCTACTTTTTAAAGCAAATTAGTTAATTAATTAGTTAATTAACTGGAACAATGTTAAATTAGCTTTTGCAATATTATTTTATCTTCAATTTATTAATTAAAATAAGAAAATTAAATGGACAATAATTACTGAGACTTAGCTAAATGTATTTTTCTTATTGCATACAGAATTATTATTAAAACTATTTAAATTACTAATAGGAAATATGTCTAATAATGTCACTGTGCTATCCCATATGAAAAATAAACTCTGCCCATAGCAAACTTGAAAAAAATATTTTCATGACATTCAAGAAATGCTGTAGTGCCTGGTTGTTTGTAATGATACATGAAACAGAATGATTTTATTACTGATAGGGAAAATTGGCAAATATTTTGTCTTCTCAGGTTTCAGTGTAATTTACAGGTTAATTGTGCATTACAAACACAAATTATTTAGATTGGAGAGTTGTTTTCTCTATATTGCTATTGATTTAGATCCACATGAAGGAAAAAAGGCATTAATTTGAGGGCAAAGAGGTGTCAGAAATGATTTATAGATTTCATGGAGTGTCAGGAAATGGACATCACTATCTAGTATCTTGTATGAATACTAAGGGTGAAATTCTGAAAGAACGAGGCTACAAAGGGAAGCAAATTTTTCACAGAAGCAAATATTGACATAAAACCAATATATCTTGTTCTTAAACGAATCTTAGAGATGAACCCTGGAGGTTATTCAATACCACTGAAATGAGCAAGATAGTCTCACCCAAGCTCTCTTCCAATGGTGTTAAAACCTTCTTTTGTGCTCTAAAAGTACTCTAAATTTCTGAAGCAAGAACCTAAGATAAGCTGGACTCACCTTCGTAAGCAGAATGCAAAAGTCACCCATCCATATTTGGGCACCCAAAAGTACTTGTTCAGAAAGCCGTCTGGATAGTCTTTGCCAGAATTTGTATTAAGAGGGCTGGAAGCCACCAACAAAAAAACAAATCCGTTCAGATAAGAGATGTGGGGAAAGAATATACATTTATATGTTCTTACAAAAAAAAAATTGGAGCACAGGGCAAAGGTAAATGTTTTAATATGAACGAAAGTTTTAGCTGTTCCTGTTAGTCATCATGATAAAAGTAAATATATGACGCAACAATAGACACACACAATGATACTGAAAGGTGGGACTGGACAGCAAGGGAAGCAGGTGCACCTTTTATATATATATACATATATTTTAAAAAGCATCAATTTCAGTTTACATACTTAGTTTGACAACACAAAAGAAAATGTTTTGTGGTACTCCCTTTTTGATCTTTGAATGTATGTGATCTCAGTAAAGGAAATTAGATTAAGAACAAATATACAGGAATCTTTATTATTTATTTCTGCAACCTTATTGAGACTTGTTACATAGATGGAGAGCAAACTATTTCCTTCAACATTTTATTTCTCAAAAAAATATTGCCTTCATTCTCTATCAATCAAGAGGAGCCCAGAAGGTTAACCCATTCTAGCCTATTATTGCCTTCTTTGGATACATCTGAAAATTCACTAAAGTAATAAGTAAGTTCTTTTCCTGAAAGCACCAACTACCAAGCATATTTCTTTCACCAGGTTTTTAACTGAGAGAATACTTTTCCAGGCATGTTGGTATGGTTGTGGATTTTATTTTATTCAAAATGACTTCTAGTCCCAAACATAATCTGAATTGCAGCACAGCAGAGCAGTAGATGGATAATATATAAGGATGGTGATTATTCATAACTGCTCTGTTAAGAAACAGAATAAAGTAATACATTTTCCAGTAGTCAAAACAATGAAACTTTCTTAACTGAAAATGATTTTATAGTTTGAGGTGGTTTCCTCTGTATAAATATGATTTCTACTGGCTCATGAAATTTGTTTTTATACTGTTTCTGAAATTCAGGCAGATGACTTAGACTCTCAAAAAAAAAAAAAAAGAAAGAAAGAAAGAAAGAAAAGGAAAGAAACAAATAACTTTAAAGGAAATAAAATCAAAGTTTAAATTAAAAAAACAGTAAATTTAAGGAGAAAAATAAAAATTCCCCCCGAGATATCCTTATATATGACACAAAAATATAAAAATCAATTTCACATACCACACTAAGAGAGTTCAGTACAGTTAAGTTCAATACCACACATATTGTTCAGTTTTTCTGATCTGTGTTATCTCTGGGCCTAGAAAATAGTACCATTATCAACTATTGTGATCTGAGCAATAATCTGACTATTGAGGGGGATTGAGATAAATCCAGGGGTTTACCAAAGTGTTGGAACAAATCACTTTAGCATTGCCAGTATCTGAAGGAGCAGGACAAAGGTTAACCTACAGCACTGATAACTAATATTTGGCTGTGCAGGCATCAAATAAGCCTGCATAGTAATGTTAAAGGTCTTTCTGACTCAAAGGCATGTTTGTCCTAAAAGGGTAACATTTATTTGGTTGAGGGTAGAGGGTTTGGTTGTTGACCAGGTTGAGGTCATAGGGTGAGATTGGGTATTTGGATGGAATGCACATCTTGTTTTCATTATCGAGAAGGTATATATAAAAAAACAAACAAACAAAAAAACCCAAAAAACAAAACAAAACAAAAGACTTGCTTTAAACAAGCATGAAGACCTGCACACAGATGGCTAGTTTGACTCAGACCCTTATTACCTCCATGTTTTTCCTTACCCATTCATTTTCAAAAAAAAAAAAAATCTTTGAACTATTTCAGGAAGTCTAATCATGCTTTGCTCAATTATAATCATTTTGTCTTTACCCTGTGGCCAGAGGGGTGGTTGGGCAAGGATGTGAGTTAAATCTTTCTTTCCCCTGTCTTTGGAAGTCATCCAAATTGGTTTGTCGGCTGCCAGTTTGTGGCCCTTTATCTAATGATGTGGTGGTCACAGCTGATTCTCATGTCACACTTGAAGTCTATGATAAACTGGAAAATCATTTAGTGTCTTGGGAAACAGATTAAATTTACAAGGGCATTCATCATTGCCTTGACACTGACTTATGTTTTAGTGTTGAGCATGACACATTGTTTGTCAGTTAAAAACAAAAATTGTTCTTAACTGGTGTTCTTTTTGTAAAGTTCTTTGGTACATATTATACTGTATGAAATGGTTTTAAAGATAGATATTTCACTGTTAACAGTCTTGATTCTCTGGTGATCTACATTGGAAATTCACTTTATAGAGGAAATTTTCATATCTATTAAACAGAGGTATTCTTTAGGATTAATATTATTAAAAAGAAAAGTATTTCTTTCAAAAGGCCAGTTAATAGTCTGGGTATAGAAAATATCATACTCTTCAGTCAGCACTGAATATTTTATTCCTGTTGGACTTGCTACAGATAATCTCTTCAAAATTTTAGCTTTGGTATTTATATTCATGTACAAAAGAAATTCTCTCTGTATTAAATATGGGCATTGTTTTTTAAGCTGTTTATACTATAGAAGTAAAAATGACATCAGAAAATATAGTACCTCAAAATAAAACATATCTGCTATCAAGTAATCATTTTTTCATTAATTTAACATTCTTTAAATGTCTATCAAATTCCAGACACTATTCTAGGTTTGGAATTTATAACAGTGAAAAATAAAAGGAAATAAACAAACCCTGAGGTCCCTTCCCTCATGATGAGACAATAAGAAAGACACAAAAAATATATAGTATGTTAGATTATGGTAAATGGCAAGAAAACGAGGCCAGAGGGTGGGAAAGTGCATGTGTACAGGGGAGGATCTCAGGGACTGGTGGTAATTCAAACAAGGTGTATGGAAAGTCCTTACTGAAAAGGTAAGAAAGACCTAGAAGAAGTGAGTGAAAAAGGCATGTGATTTCTAGAGAGGAACATTCAAGACACAAGGACAGTCAAAGGACAAATGGCCTGAGGCAGACTGTACCTGGCATCAGTGTGATGGAACAGATTAAGCTAGGAGGATAGGAGGAGAGTCAGGGTGGATGAAGTCAGAGAAGTGAGATGGTCCAGGTATGAGAGACCTTGTTTATCATTAGGGAACCACTGCAGGGTTTTGAGAAGAAGAGTGATATTACTTGATCTATATTTTAATGATTGCTTGTTATGCTTTGTCATAAATAACCTGCCAAAGACAGAGCAGGAAAATCAGATAGGAGATTATTGCAACAATTAATAATATATTTTTGAAGATAAGATTTACACACATAAAATTAATAGAAAATAATGCAAAGAAGACTAATATCATGTTGCTATGTGATCATCCTTTTAGTAATCTTTAACAGATTACCCAGCACTACTCAGAGTTGTTTTATATTTTTTCTTTCTTTAAGCCTGAAACTTCTATGTACTTCATTCTAGAGTAAATAGAAAAAGAAATTGCCTTGAACTTCATGAAAAATACTCTTTCATTCATTCTTCAGTAAAACATTTATTGATCATCACATATATGCTATGCATAAACATAGTCACTAGAAATATAAAGATGACTAACAAATGGTCTTTTCTTTAATCTCTCACAGTCTCATGAGAAAAACAGAAATATAAAAATATATCTGTAATACAATTAAGAAGCATTCCAGAGATATGTCCAGGACCTTATTGAAGCACAGAGGAAGTATATATGTATATGTTTCAGTCTAGGAAATGTGGAAAAGTTTCTGAGTATTGTTTTGAGTAGATTTCACTCTTCTCAAACCCTTACCCTCACACCGTTAGACACAGGAAAGCTGTGGTCATAGACACAGGGAAGTTGGTCAGAAGAGAATTCTAACCACTTCATGCTGAATCTCTGTCTCAGGAACATGCAGACATCAACACCAGATATTCATTTAACAGGTGTTTATCAAACACTTACTACGTTCTGAGAATAAGTCAAACTCTGGAATTCAAAGAAGAGAAAGCACAGTTCCTGCTGTCAAGGAGCTTGTTGTCTAATGGGGAGGATAAAAAAGGATAACCCGGAAATGTCAAGAGTATTTTAAGGAGAGAACATAGCATACATTGAGAATAGAGAGAAGGGACATCTAACCAAGTTTAGAAGAGCCAGAGTATTGCTTCGGGATATGGTATGCAATGATCTAATAGGAAACTGGGAGCCAGCCAGAAGGTGGTAGTGGTGTGTGAAGTGTAGTAGAGTCGAATGACAGCCTGGGGAAAGATGGTGAAGATGTTTTAGGGCTGAGTGAGCAGCATGTGCAAAGGCTTGGATTTAAGACAAGAACTAAATGTAGTTGGTGAGATTAATCAGTTGGTAGAATGAGGGTGGAGAGTAGAGACTACTGGGAAGGTGATGAGCAGTGAAGCAAGCTACAGTAATAATCAGAGACTAACTAGAAAGATTGTCTAAGCCATCCTGAGAAGTTTGGACTTTAGAATTTATTTTGATGGAAAGCCATTAAAGGGTTTTAATTGGGGAATGACATGATTAGATTTACATTTTAAGAAACTGAAATAGCTACAGAGTGGAAGATAGATTGGAGGGGAGTAAACTGGTGTGAGAGAGACTAGTTAGGAGGTGTGGCAGAAACATGTTAGCAGTGATGGTGGCCTGAACTAAGGTAATTGCAATAGGAATTGAAAACAACAAATATGTTAAAGATAGATGAAATAGAAATTACAATATTCAGAGAGAATACATTAAAAAGAGAGTTATTAGCTCTTGGTAATCAGTTGGGTACAGGATATCAAGAAAGAATGAGTTATTAGTGCAGTATCAGGGCTTTTCAGCTGGGCAAAAGAATAGACTACATCAGCCTTTCAAATCAGGATTGTATTTGGAGAATTAAAGGAGGGAATGGCAAGATTTGTTGCAGCTATATTCAGTGCAATATACCTGAGAGACAAGTAGAGACCTCTTCTAGTAAGTTATATATCTGGGTCTGGGATGAAGAAACGGTATGGAGTAGAAAATTAAATCTATGGAAATGGATGAAATCATCCAAGGTGAACAGGAAAAGTGATCTGGAGAGAGAGAGAGAGAGAGAGAGGAGAGAGAGAGAGAGAGAGAGAGAGGGCGAGCGCAACCCTTTGGAAAACATTTGAGGATGAAGCAGAATAGGAACCTCTATTGAGACTGAATCAGAGTAGCCAGAGAGGTAGATATAAACCAGATTATGGCATAACGGAATCCAAGAAGTTTAAAGAATTACTAGCATAAAAATCATAATTTACTATGAATGAGTTAAGATTCGTAAAGCATATAGAATAATGTCTGACCCATAGTAGATTCTCTATAAATGACATCAATTGCTGCTGATAAATCAACTAAATATAACTAAAATGTCCCTCAATTATCACCAGCCTGACAGTACAAATGGAGACATCTTAGCAATATCACATTTCCTTCTCTTGTCTGCATCTGGATATGCCTTTCAGAAATACAGGTTCTGGAATGTTCCTGCAAGTACTACTCATGTCTTTAACCTCCTGTAAGTGTGTGGCATATTCCTTGTTAGTCACTCCTATGGGCTCTCTCCTATCTGTGTCCTCTATAGAGGAAGGTATCTCACTACAATTTCTATTATAACACGTGGGACAACTGTGTGAATCCAATACTCTTGTTTCCAAATGGTTGTGGATGTTCTACTCCTTGAATTAATGTTATTTGGGCTCACTGAGAAAGACGGCAGAACTTAGCTAGAAGGAAGAAGCTGGTGTCAAATTTATGATAATATCGGTGAGTGAAAGCTAGTGACTAGAAGCTGGCAGAAAATGGTGATGAAGGATCCAGTAAACACAAAGAGTATGAGTATTCATGGCACAGAGGGTTTGACATAAGGGAGACAGCAAATTGTCTGGAAGCTGTACTAAAAAAGAGGATACCATGACTTCCACTCTCAATATTGAGGTGTGTGGAGCATGAAAGAATGTTCATCAGTGGAAAAAAGTATCCACAGGAATGAACAAGATTTTAGTCAAGACTGGACGTAAATATGCTATAAAGATATTTTGTATACAGACGATTTGTTTACTGTGGAAAAGTAAAAAGGGCGCAAAAAAAAAAAAGGCATTGTAGAGAAAAGAGTGCAGTGAGAAGCTGAACTAGGATAGGAAGAATAGGGCTATGTAGGATTGAAATTAAGAGAGGCGGGCATCTGGAGGATCTGACCCAGGAAGAGAGTGGCCCACCTCTTAAAACATAGACACTAGAGGCACAGTTTGATTTTGGCCCCAAGGGAGATGAAGACGAAGTGAGCAGTGGATAACCTCTCCTTCCTCAAAGTATGAGATATTCTCTGGGATTCGCAGAGACATTTTGCCCACTCTCAGAACACTCTCAGGTTATCAGTCTAGGATTGCTTCACTGTCCATCCATAGTTGCAACTGGGCAAGGGAGTACAAAGAGGCTCCCAAATGAATCACCTCAGTTTCACATATATTATTTTGGAAGAGCAGTCCATCTCCTTCTGCAAATCTTTACTCTTGCCAAGATGCGACAATCTTGAATAGGTACCTTTACACTTTCTATCTTGGAGTGTGCTCCCTTCTTACTCAAGTAACTCCCCATAGAGGATGGGAGTGACTTTTAATCTACTTTGTTTAATTTTATTTTCAATTTGGTTTCCATTATCCTAGAACAGGGTTTCTCACCAGCATCATTCACATTTGGGGCTGGATATTCTTTGTTGCGGTGGTGGTCTGTTTTGTGCAATGCATGACCTCTACCAGGGATGCTAGTAGCATACTGTGAATGCCAATCTTGTTTTCATGGTTGTAGTAGTAATTGATTCAATGTATGTACTAAAAGGTAATTTATGAAGAAGGATAAAATAAAAAACTTACCGATTTGGGATGAGATTAGGCAACAGAAATATTTTTCTCTGAAACCAATTTGAGGATATGTTTTTTGATAAATTGGTATGCAGGATACAAGAAAGTACAAAATTTAAAATCAAGATCCTTGAGACTTTTTACTAGGAACAGAAACACCACAAACCAATTAAATTATGTCAGCATTTTCTAGATCATGATAAACTGAACATTATTTTTAAGAAGTTTCAAAAATCAGTTGCATTTCTTTGAAAAATTAGAGTATCTTCCTAATTAATTAAGTACAGTACCTTTCTAAAGCGAAGATAATAATTTACATTTTATCACACTAATGGTAAACAGTTTTTGTAACCACAAACTACTCCTTTAAACATTAAATGCATAATAAAAACTATTTTTACTTTGCACTTAAAATTTAATACCCACAAAACAGTTTACCTTTTAAAATGTTTAAAACTTAAACAATTAAAGATGAAAATGCAAACCTGGATATTATATATAATACATTGAAGTCATGCATTTTTAATGCATCATTTTCTTTTAATATAAGGAAGATATTTGTGAGGACCAAAAAATGTGAAAGGCATATTTGAAAATGTAAATAATATCTTTAAAACTATAGTTTAAAAGAATCCTAAAGTTGACACAAATACCACATACACACACCCTTATGATTTTTCCTTTTGCATTTTAGCTTCAAATCTTGTTTATTATTTTAAGTAACTTTTATTGAAAACCATCTCTTTGGATTACTGACAATTTCGATGTAGATTTTTGTTTGATTTAGTTTTTTTGTAACCTGATAATGATACTTTTATTAGAAATGCTGAGAATTAATTCCAGAAAATTATTAACTCTACAGAATGAGTGGATTATTCAAAAAACTGCAATTCAGCAATATGGAGATGATAAGGGAAGTGAGACAGAAAGTTAAACATACAAGAGGATTATAAAATGTGCTTCCTTTGTCCTCTGATTCTGACTCTATGCCAACCATTTCTGGAACAATGGCAGAGAAGGTGGACTCCCAAAGTCACAAAGCCTCACTTGCCTGGCAACAGTGACTCTTTCAAGGCCCACTCCTGTCCCTGCAGAGTTGCTCCACCTCTTGCCAACCTGTTGATCTTGACTGAATTCCCTGACACCTCTTGCTAGGGCTCCATCATTATGATATAGGGAGGAAAGTGCTTATCATCTCAAATTCTTCGAAATCTAAAATAAACTTCTATCATATGGCAAAACTCTTCTCACTGAAATAAGTTGGTTTTTTAAAAGTTATCATTTTACCACAGTGCAAATTTTCTTGATTGAATTATGAGCTATATATTAACTTGTTTGTATATGTGATTTAGAATAAATGATGCTCAGATTATTCAGCTCTTTTCAAATGTATCTCAAATTTCAAATATCTATATTAGTTATAGGTTATAAACAAAATATGGTCATGTTATTATCCACATCTTTTTCCTTACATGCATATCTTCATCATAAATCAAATTGATTCTAAAATGTAAGTCCTTGAATTTAAAAAAAAGTGGGAAATTTAACGTTTTTTACAAATAGGAAATACAATGCAATGGTTTAGAGAATAAACTTTGGAATTAGATCTGCATTCAGTTTCATTTACTTCTTGTGGGCCTTGAGCAAGTTACTTACATTTTCTCAGCCATAAACTGGAAATAACATCATATGTACTTTATAAGTTTAAGAGTATGTTCAGATTAAAGAAAATAATGCATATAAATTACTAGCCATAATGCTTGTCAAACAGTAAGCACTCAGCAAGTATCAGCTATTTTTATTATTATGTAAGAATTAGTTATATCCGTCTATATATGGAACAGGAAAAAAAAAAAACCAGCAATAGATACATGAAAAATATGTGTGATTAATGTATTTACTTTGCTTTTTATTGACCTCAGTTTCTAAATTGGGGAATTTTTGATGGTGAAACAAAGGCTATATGGATCTGGAGGTTAGCCTCAGATTAAAGTCTCAGGGGATATTCGCACCCTGGTTGTAGAATGGCCTCTGTCTTGATTTAGATCTGACCCTGTTTAAAGTTTGAGATGAAATACATTTTCCTCAGTTTTCCTGAATGCAATCTTTGCCTAAACTATTAAATACAGGACAAGATTAAAAATGAAATTATGTTATATAAAAGCAAGTATTTCATAGTTATATGCACTGCACAGATAGTTTATGCTAAGTTCAGAAATTTAATACACAAATAAAATGATAATCATATTGATTTAATGTAATCTATGGCAGAAGTACAATTAATTTTACTTGGAAGATATGTGAGAAAGATATAATTAATACAATGGCTTTCCCTTATGCACTTCAAATGAATCACAA
Source organism: Rhinolophus ferrumequinum (assembly GCF_004115265.2). Taxonomy (NCBI): domain Eukaryota; kingdom Metazoa; phylum Chordata; class Mammalia; order Chiroptera; family Rhinolophidae; genus Rhinolophus; species Rhinolophus ferrumequinum. The sequence goes on from NC_046288.1 coordinate 43,723,965, forward strand.
ATCAATATGTAATACAAAACAATGAAAAGCAATGTTATTTTCTTCCCAAACAATGTTATTTTCTTTCCAAATAATTAAACTGAAATTAAAAACATGCATAATACAAAATTTTATATTATTTTATATGTCATATTCTTATTTTAATATTAATATCTCCAAATTTAGGTTTTTACAAACATGATTTCACTTGTGTTTACTAACTTGATTCATTTAATTATACCCATTCAGTAGTTCTAAAAGCTATATTCATGGACTGAAATTGAAAGGAGGAAATAATAAATACCATTGTAGTTGTTGTTGATAAAATATCATAAAATGTAGACATAGATCTTGTCTTCCAAAATCTTTCATGGATATGACCCTTGAAAATACCCAATATTGAATGCTAATTTTAATATAATGTGTCCCCAAATTTTTATAAAAGGAGAGATCTGGGAATGGTTTGGTTTAAGAGTAAGGGATGACTGGATCCTCCTCAGATTGGAATCTCTAGGAGAGCAGCAGGCCCAAATGCTCCATTCCATTATAGAATTTGAAGTGGAGAAGGATATATTCCTCTTTCTGGTGGTGCAGTTCTTATGACTGGAGGGCAAAATTTGGGAATTATGCCTTGAATCTGCACATTGGTACCTATGTTGTGGCAAGAGATAGTTAAGTGCTTGATGTCTGACAGAGAATGGGAGCCAAACGTGGAGCATCATGGAAACTGGAAAGCTCAGAGCAAGCGAATGGAGAGGACCAGTGAGATGCCATGGGTTACAGATGCCTAGGTGGCTTTCTATCCATTCAGCACAAGAGCCATACGCATGTTATTTCATGGAAGGTCTAACATGGAAGGTTAGATCAAGGAAGCTGGACTAAAGGAATGAAACACCATTTCTCACTGAGTAAAATCCTGAACATTTTATGAAGTATTATTTATTCAGCTTCTCAAACTATGTATTTTTTTCAATCATTCATTTGTTTTTATTCTTTCACTTATCAAATGCATCAAGCTCTCACTTGGTCCACATAACAGATCTTCGTGAGTGGCTTGAATGCCTTAACCCTACTAGAAGCACCAGTCCATTCAACATCAAGAATAACAGATAAACTCTTTCCTCTAGGTTTTCCCAAAGGTTTTCCAATTCCTGTGCCAGCAAAGGAGTTATATTTGCTCATAACTCCCAACATTTTCCAAAGGGACCTTAACTTCTTAAAGGATTTAAGAAGTGTATTACTGTACATGCTCTGATTTCCAGTATTCATCTAAACAGAGAGTTCAAGAGCAGCTCTTGTGAATAGATATGATTCTTCACAAATGTAGGTTACATTTTTATCCGGAAGTAATAACTTGGAGTTCTCGTTGTAGGGAAAGTGAAGTTAGGGCATAACTAACTTCTGTGGGACCAATAGAGAGAGGGCCAGGAAGAGTGAGATTAACATCAGGACTAGTCTGTGGCTTTCCCACCGTGAAACACATCAGTGCACAATAGTGGGAGAGATGGTATCCGTTTTAGGGACTGTTAGGTTATAAGATCTCTAGAAAATAACAACTGGCACATTCTTTTGCTCTTTGGACCAGATCTCTAATTTGTTGTGTACTCAGCTCAGGTGAATGTTATAATGTTTTTGTGTTGTTTGTTTGTTTGTTTGTTTGTTTGTTTGTGGGCGTAGCTTCTATTCCCATATAATTTAGTTCTTATTCAGTATTTATGTTTACACACCACCTAGAAAAAGGCAACAGGAAATTTTAAGGAAAATAAAAGTAGCAAAATGGGTGAAACTGTGATGTTTTACAGGACTGTGTAAAATTAAACAGTGGTAGTAATTAAGACGGGGGTGGGAGAGAAGAGAAAGAAAGAGAGAGAGAGAGAGAGAGAGAGAGAGAGAGAGGAGAGAGAGAGAGGGAGAATGCCAAGGAGACCAAGAAAACAAAGAAAGGTAGTGTGACAGTGAATGGTCCCGGCGGTGAGAAATGGGCTAGGAGAGAGATAAGGGAACTGATTGAGATCTGAAAAGCATTTTTATCTGTTTGTGGTCTTAATTTTTGCATTTAATGTGCACAGCCTCACTGTTTTGCAAAATTTGCCAAGTTGGCAAATATTCCAAATATGGATGGCCAGATACAGTGTTCAAGGTCACTTTTCCCATGCTATATTCTGACTGCTAAAAGGAGCTGGAATGCTGGTAATAGAAGTAGAGCAGTTTCCAGGGTTGACTGAGGCTCTACAATTACTATTCTTTCTAACAAAGCCCTCATTTCCTGAGGTTCAGACCAGTGAAATAAAAGGTTATCTTTAAGTTTATTTTTTCTAATTTAAAGGAAGACTGTGCTATTGAATAGAAAAAGCAGGTTTCCTTTGTCCTTGTAAATATATATTTAGATTACTCCCTACTTAATATTTATGCTATGCATACATACATCTTTCATAAATTAAAACACTAAAGAATCAAAGAGCTTCATGATGAGTTTATCATTAACACACATTAAACTAGGAAAAAAAACAACTGGTAACAATGTATTTGGATTAAAGATAATAAATTCTTCATAAAAAGCCCTTGGTTGCTGGAAGTCATTTTACTTACATAATTAGCCTAACGGATTTCTGGTCTTTGCATTTTTGTGCAACTTTACCGCATGATTGAGATGACATATATTATCAATTGACAATGCTGAGAACCAACCTGTTTCATCTCAGGTGTTTCTCTTTTCACCTATCTTTAATTTACCTAACTTTAAACTTGCACCCCATCCAAGTTTAGAGGGACCTACATCTTCTGAATTTCAATCTTGCTTCTGTAATATTTCTTCACTTCTTTGAACCCTAGTTTTTCACGTATGAAACAGAGGCAAAAATATTTTACACATGGATGTTGTGAAGATTTAATGGAACAACATATGCTAGCTCTTTTTTCTGAATCAAGCACTCTGTTTAACTAACATGTATTCCAACTATTGGTTCTCATTTTTAGCTTTTAGAAACTTCCAGGAAGTCTCTGTCTGGGAAAAAGAGGTAAAAATCTTCTGGAAGAAATGATTGTTTTCCTTTACAGTGATTATGCTAGACCATAAATTCTGTAAGCAAATTCTAAGTGACATAAAAACAGAAAAAAGCACTTAGATGTATTATTTAGAAAGAAATGCAAAAACAGACCTTTATAGAAGCTATTACTATTGCTGTCATTATAAATAGCTCTAATTATCTTCTGCTGACGCAAAAAGTGAGTCAATGCAAATGAGCGGTACCTTCCCCACGTGCACACACACGCACACATACACAGACATACTGAGCTGTGTTCACAGGGTGACCCCACCTTGGCTATTACACATGCCTTCTAGGAACCAAACAAGATGGTGATTGGTAAACAGGTCTTATTAAGTTTAACCAGAACCATGAGCACTAATGCCAAAAGAGTTTGGACAGTGATATTAAAGGAAACTTTCTGCTTTTTAGAATTGTGCACATATTTATACCAGAATGGGAAAGAATGAACTGACATGTATGTATTGAAAAAAAATTAATAATAAAAAACCACTTACAATTCCACTTGTAGTCTCAGTGACACAATTTATTTTGGCATGATTCAGCGCTCCTCATTATTGTAATAGCCACAAATTCACTCTCTGTTTCATGATGAGCATCTCTTATTTAAGCCTTTATATTTAAAATGTTTTTAAAAATATTTTAGCTGTAATTGTGATGGAATTTTATCTCAATATTATGACAGTTTGTTAATTACAAATTCTTAAGTCAGATGCTTAGTTTTCTGCAATTTATAGCCTTTTAAACCTACCCAGATCAGCTTTGACATATATAATTAGACAACTTAAAAGTCATTTGTAATAATCATATATCAAAGATAATCAAGTATTTTAGATATGAATGTAGTAACATTCAAACTACACCACTAACATTATATGGAGAGGAGTTCAAAAAGCTACATTATTCGGTCATTTTTTTACTTAAATATTGGTATCATACATATCACACAAAGTATTTTTCCCCTGTAGGCCAGTCTTTAATTCAATAGCTAGTAGTATTAAAAGGCTGTTTGGAGTTGGGGGAGGGCTGTATATGTACAGAGAATATAAGACTGAACAGAAGCTTAGGTGAGAGAAAAATACCTCCTGTGTATAAGAAATAAACAGTGTACGATCTTATTTGTACCGCAAGACCACTAAGATTTCTATTGAATAAATAAGGAAGGATTTTAACTGTAATGCTCTGGAATTCATTGTGGCTATTTTAATATTTGTGGCAATTTCATTTAGAATAAATATATACATATATATGAGTAAATATATAGACTAAATATATGTATATATGTATATGTATATAGATAGATAGATAGATAGATAGATAGATAGATAGATAGATAGATAGATAATAGATATCAAAAACTGGAAGCTTTTCTGTATGAAGTGGGTTAGTATGGGTGAAACAGCTGTCATTTAAGATAGGGAGATTTAGCAACATATAGTGATATTTGAAAAGGAATTCTTTTTTGTCTATTGGCTTCTAATAGAGTCAAAAAATTACCTATGATAAGCAGAGTTTTAAACAAAGAGTTATGAAAATGACGGCATATGTAGGAAGCATTTTCTTTGCGATCCCTTTTCACTGTTTCAAATTGGCTTTCATTTCCCAGTCATTTCTATGATATTTACATTCAGGTAGCTGAATCAGCAAAGGGGTTATTAGAACAGACTAGTAATGGAAATGATTTGCTCAGGGACCCCCTAGCAGTAAAAGCTTCAGTACAGCGGTGCAATGCTAAATGATTTCAATGCTGGTAGGGTAAGTATACCACAGTTCTATGTTCTTCCTTTCCCCCACTTCCTAATTCTGTTATTGCAGATGGAAATAGACTCGCTGAAACTTACAAAATAACCTCACTGAAACTTGATAGAGAATTATTAATTTACATAAACTCCTCAAGTTTCTATGGAGCAATATTTTCTATCTTTTATAAAAACCCGGGAATAATCCCCTCTCTGCTTCTGACATATAAATTGTATTGAATTTTTAATTTTGCTAATGCTGTAAGGGTACACAGTAGGCCTATTCTGGGATAGTGTAAATATCTTGGATTAAAAGGAAAAAATTTTTCCCTAACATCAAGAATAAATGTCAATTAAATAGAAAATATGATCCAGACAAGGAAAAATAAATGGAAGCACAAAATAAAGTATTTGGCATTATTCTTCCCTTAGACCACTAAGCCCCAGATGCAGTGGCTGACTTTCTGCTCCTCCTACTTACTAATATGGTAGACTTGTTTCCCCCCTTAGTTTCTTTGAACTACCTATAACTCCTCCTTGTCTTTCAGACCTCAGTTTAAATATACATTCCAAGAGAGTCTTTGTTGACACCACCCAAACCAAAGAACTCACTCATCACACCACTGCATATTATCTTGATTTCTTGTCCTCACAACATTTATTATTTCATAAATTGTCTTATATATGAGTATTTGTCTACCCATTTGTTATCTTTCTCCTTTCCTGCCCTACTTCATTCTTCTACCAATTGAGAATGTAAACCCCAGAAAAGCGAGAACCCTAACTTCTTTATCTACTGTTTTATCCTCAGATTGCTGGTAGAATAACGATTGAAAAATCCTAGGTGTTCACCGAATGTTTCTGAATACTTGGAAATGTATTACTTCTTGGTAGATGGTAGATGTCATGTTTAGAAAATAAAGCTAGCTATATTCTGGTCAATTCCAAAAATTGTAATTCATATTTCGCACCACTTATTTCTATTAGGGAGCATAATTTGGAGTTATTTTTATGTCTTATTTTGCACAGTAGGTAAAAAAGCAAACATTTATATATTAACTGATTTAACAATTTGGCTGCTGTGCATGCTAATAATGATAAATACCATATACTGAATATTTGTTTCAGATACTGTGCTAAACATTCCTGGCCTTTCATTTCATTCCCTCAAATACCTAGTGATAGTAAATGCTATTACTACTGTCATTTTATATATGTGGAAACTAAGGAGTAGCGAGGTTAAATAACTTAACCAAAGTTGGTCTGCTAATTAAATACAGAGCAAGGTTTTAATGCCAGTTCTGGGAAACTTGGAAGGTCAGTGACCTTAATCACTACATTTTGTGGCCTCTTATTGGATCAGTTAGGTTTACATATGTTCTCCTTATTCACACCAATGAGCCATACTTTTCTTTTTCATTAAATATGCCCTATGTTTAAGTAATAGTCAGTTGTATGATTTTCCCCCCCACTTTTCAGGGGTTTTTTTTCCAGTTGTTTGTTTTGTTGAAGTAATGATGTGGACTATCCAATCACAACTTTTTCTCTTTTAACCAAGGCTAGGTTAATCTGTGACTATAAAAGACAATGAAGGGAAATTATTCAAATGGAGACTCTACTTCTGTGATGGCATTAGCCCACTGCCTAAGCGGCACACATTCCCTGAAATACCCTGTCAGGTGTCTTATGTACTATTCTATGAGAAACTGGTCTAAGGCTTTCAGATGCTGGAAATAATGTATACAGTAACTGGTAGCGTAATTCTTGAAGATGGAGTTTTCTTCCTTAACTGAAACAGGGAATTAATAAGAAAGGACTCTATATTTTGCTTGGCTTTATTTCAAAATGTATTCATTTTGATTAAGACATTTGAAGAAATAACAAAGTATTTACCATGTGTAAGACTCAGCTGAAGGTAGTCTTTATGATTACGATCAAACAAAGAAATAGGAGTGGGAGGAATAGTAAAGAGAAGAAAGAGGAGTAGCAAGACGATGAGAATAAGAAAGACAAGAAATTATTAAAGGTATAGAAAATAAGGGAGAAATATTTTATTTACATTTAATAGCATTTACTAATATTTAAAAAAATCAATAATTCTTTCCTCTGGGTTTGTATACTGCTATATATTTGTATACTGCTATATACTTGCAAATACCTGCTATATAAAGGTATTTGTATACTGCTATATATTCTGCAAAAAAAATTAAACACCTGCAGTTATCTGAATTCAATGCCTATAAACACCTTAAAATTTTTAGCAGTCAAGGAAAAAAAAACACACTTTTAGTGAGAGCTGTCTCCCCAAAACATTAAGTGTACTAATTCAACACTACGGGTTTTATAGAGTACTGAGTGGAAGACCATTTAGGTCATCAATTCATGCAGATTGTTGAGGCATAACTTACTAGTGCTCTGGAGATTAAAACCACTCTCATTTTAAATGTATTTTTGTTAATGAACACATTTTTAATACGGTAGCGCATTCTATATGCTTCAGCACTTATGCTTCCCTTTAATTTTTTTTTTTCAGGAGGTATTTAATTGTCTAGGCTGTAGGTATACTTTTCCTAGGAGAACATTAAACATTAACACACAGAAGACAGATGTGCCTTCATTAGAAGAAAAATACCAAATTGAACAGATAACATGAAAATCACAATCTCCTGCCCTGAACTGGAAGAGCAGGTGAGTCATGTTTTTGCAAATAACGAAGCGTTAATCTGGACTTTGTAATGATAAAGAAAAAGTGACTTTTTATAGGTAATCTAATGCTATAGCTATCTGATTTGATTATATCAAAGTGCAGTATTTCTAAAAGATCTAAGTTAATGCATAATCCTTAAAATTTTAGATATAAATCACTTTTGAGCATATCCTTATTGTTTACAATGAATGTTCATATGTGTTTCTATATAAAAAGACATAGACCTTGAAAGATTTTATAACTTGACAGCTAAGTATGAAAAAGCCCAAACACTGATCTCTCTTTAAATGGATATTAAGGAAATTTCCCGAGTGTGCACTTGCTCTAAGCAGACAGTAACACCCTGACCTATATTTTGAGGCTGTCGTTTTATGCAGGATATAGATAAAAATAGAACTGCCTCAAAAAATTTACGACATATAAAAATATTGAGTAAAATATGCATATTAGCATAACCATTTGAGGTCAGGAAGAATCGTGATTTAATTTAAACTTGCTAGTTGCTCTTCCTGTCTATTTCTAATTGGTTTCTCCCCTAAGTAGTAGCCACAGGGTTTGCACCAAACGTATAACTTAAACAACTTTACCAACACACGATGCTTCCTTATTAGTACATTATCTTCCTTATGAGTCATTGTACTTGAACATAGGATTTCAAAACTAAAAAGTTAATGTTTTGGTATCAACAAATAAATATAAATTAACTAAATTAGAAGTTGACTGGAAATTTTTTTTTAATTAAAATTTATTGGTGTGACAATAGTTAGTAAAATTACATAGAATTCAAGTGTACAAATCTGTAATACATCACCTATATATCACATTGTGTGTTCACCACCCAGAACCAGTTCTCCTTCCATCACCATATATTTGACCCCATTTACCCTCTTCTACAATTCCCTGCCCCCCTTACCCTCTGGTAACCACTAAACTATTGTCTATGTCAGTTTTTGTTTCTTTGTCTGTATTGTTCCTTTGTTGCTTTCAGTTTTATAGTCCACATATCAGTGCAGTCATACAGTTCTCCACTTTTTCTGTGTGATTTAATTCGCTTAGTATAATAATCTCAAGATCCATCCTTATTGTCTTAAATGGTACTATTCATCTTTTGTTATGGCAGAATAGTATTCCATTGTGTATATATACCACATCTTCTTTATCCAATCATCCATCAAAGGAAATTGGTTGTTTCTGTGTCTTGGCCACTGTAAATAAAGCTTTAATAACATCAGAGCACATATATCTTTACAGATGAATGTTTTCAGATTTTTGGGGTAGATACCCAGGAGAGGGATTGCTGGGTAATATGGTAATTCTATTCTTAATTTTTTGAGGAACCTCCCCACTGCCTTCTGTAGTGGCTGCACCAGTCTGCATTCCCACCAATAGGGTATGAGAGTTCCTTTTTCTCCACAGCATCTCCAGCATTTGTTATTATTTGTCTTGATGATGATAGCCATTCTAACTGGGGTTAGAATGGCTATTGGCCATCTGTATGTCCTCTTTGGAGAATGTCTATTCAGGTCCTCTGCCCATTTTTTAATTGGATTGTTTGCTTTTTTTGTTATTTAGTTGTATGAGTTCTTTATATATTTTGGGTATTAGCCCCTTATCAGAAGCACTGTCTGCAAAGATCTTCTCCCATTCGGTTGGTTGCTTCTTTATTTTGTCAATGGTTTCTTTTGTTGTGCAGAAGCTTTTCAGTTTGATATACTCCTATTCATTCAGTTTAGTTTACAGCAATGTCACCCTGAATGTGCCTGATTTTGTCTGATCTTAGAAGCTAAGCAGGGTTGGTCCTGGTTAGTGTTTGGATGGGAAACTAGAAACTTTGTATGTGACTTTGTTTCATCCATTGAGTTTCAAGGAAAAAAAAAGAAATTACAGAACTGTAATTTTTCATTTAATGGTTTACAGGAATGTTTGTCCACTATGTTATTCTCCATGAGCCAAGATTCTCAAATATACAGGTGGGATGAGTATTATCCATTATGTCTGTGTTAGCTAGGAAAAAACATTTAAGACTTCTGAGTAAGAAATCTCATTTTCTTTAAATTATAGAAATTTAAAAAATGTGTATATTAAAGATAAAGATTTAAAATGTGTAAAGTTTTCTAAATTTAATGTTTATTAAAACAATGTTCCCAACCACAAGATTATATGAATATCAAAAAAATAACAAATGTTTGTTAAACTCAATAATGGTGTCATTACTTTGCTGCTACTTGTCTAACAAAATTTATATAGTTCAAGCAAGATAGATTTGTTTTTTAGAACTCAGGTCAGAGGATTCTACTAGGAATCCTTCCCTGACAACCCACTTCTTAAGTTTGGATTATTTATACCTGTGACATATAATACAAAAGATCCCATTTTGTATCTATTTTCCCCGTATGACACAGTTTATATTCATTCATCTTTCTTATTAAAGTCACAGATCTCCAGACTATATATCTTATTTTTCTATCTCCATGGTTCAACACTCTGCATAGCATATGGCCAATGTTTAATTAAAGTTTAAGAATATTTCATTATTCACCTTTGTATCTAACTCCTAGCACATAGTAGATACTCAGTAAATATTTGAGGACTGAAAGAATAATGAATGAATGCCATCTGCTTTTAAAATTACTGTGAAGACCCATTTCTCAATTACCACATGCCTCACAAACACTGAGATTAATTAGAAAAAAAAATTCCATGCAAAATCTTTAAAAAGTGTGTACAAAATGGCAAGAATTGTTTTGTTTTTCAGAAAAGTCAGGGAAGATAGTACTGAAACTTTTTGCGCCCCCCACCCACCCACCCATTGTACTTCTTGTATGTGCTTCTATCATTGAATGTATGCTATTGTGCTTTTAGTCAGTGATTTATTAATCATTTGACAAATATTTATTGAGAGTCACGATGCACAAAGCACTCCTCTGGGTATGGGGAAGAGGGGGGAAGAACAGAAATATTCCTGTGTTATCTTTTATATTAGTGAGGGAATAAACAAGAATACATACATATAGTGTCATGTCCAGCACGACGTGGGTTGTGAGGAGGGAGGAGGGTCGCGCAGGGTTAAGAAAAGACAGTAGCCAGGAATATGTATGTGACTTTGTTTCATCCATTGAGTTTCAAGGAAAAAAAAAGAAATTACAGAACTGTAATTTTTCATTTAATGGTTTACAGGAATGTTTGTCCACTATGTTATTCTCCATGAGCCAGGATTCTCAAATATACAGGTGGGATGAGTATTATCCATTATGTCTGTGTTAGCTAGGAAAAAACATTTAAGACTTCTGAGTAAGAAATCTCATTTTCTTTAAATTATAGAAATTTAAAAAATGTGTATATTATTTTTTAAATAAAGGGTGCAAGCACGGGCCAAGAGGAACAGTCTCAGGGACTGAACCCTGAATCGGGCCAACGTGTAGTTTTTATTGGTAAACTTCTAAAGAGGTAAAAGATTGTCAATCTCAAGATCTGTGTGTTTGTAGCCTGCTGGCTGTCTCTCCGAAAGTCCCCATTGTGTTCCAGCTTGTACTTTGCCTTCACACACACGCACATCTCCAAGGAATCCACTGAAGGCGAGGGACCGATATAATTTCATCGGGCCTCAGTTTGCTGAGGGACTCCTTTGTGAAATCCTGGGAAGAGCCAGGGGAACAAACGGTGTGGCAGCTGTAAGGCAACAATATAGTATACATTGTTTTAGATAGAGATAAATACTAAGGAAAAATGAAATAGGTAAGGGAGCTAAGATGTGGATTCACATTGTGTGGGGTGGTATTAGTATTTTAGAGACGACAGCAGAGAAGCCTTCACTGAAGTGACATTGGAGCAAAGTATAAAAGAAAGTAAAGAAGGACTCCTGCATGTATTTGGGAAGAAAATCTACAGAGGAAACTGTAACAGCAAATGGTGCTGGTATGTGAGGGGAATTATGAAATGCAGGATCCGTAGACCGTTTTAACTACTTTTACTTTCAGTGAGATGGGGGCATCATTGCAGGAGTTTGAGCAGAGCAGTGGGATGATCGCACTTAACATGATAATCTTATTTTAACATGATAACCCTACCTATTGTGTTGATAATAGGCTGTGAGGAGCAAAAGTAGCTATAGAGACCAGTTAGAAGGCTATAGCAATAACCTGGGTAAAAGATGATAATGGCTTAAACTAGGCCATAGCAGTAGGACTTTTGAGAAGTGGTTGAACATTCTACATAGGGTTTCCAGGCAGGAATTCCCACCCATTCTCAGGAATTTCTTTCATTTTCCCGTTGCCGAATCCCGAGATATAAACTGTTTTCTGTTCTCCACGATGAATCATTTCCAGGTGGCCGATACTACCAACCACCTGCGTTCAAGGAACCAATTTTCCTGATTTCCCGACCAACTTTTCTCAGGATTTGGGAATGGGAAAGTGAAAATAATTCCTAAGAATGGGTGGGAATTCCCACCTGGAAACCCTACAGATAATGATATGTAGAAGGACTCTTACAATGGAGCTTCCTACATGTGTACACTCACACTCTGAGAGGATAAAGGAGTTCTGGCAAGAACTTAGGGAACTGCAGGCACAGCGGCTGCCCCAAACCCACAAGGTGAGTTAGCATATCAACAGTGAGGAGCATGAGCTAAAAGAGCATCTGGTTCCCTACACTAACCCCTAGCATATAATAAAGCTACTGCTGCCTTTCTTGCCCCCAGAACTTATGAAGACTTCTTTTCTAACAACCCCATTGCAGAGCTAAGGGGGTAGGTAAGGAAGGAAAGTCTAGGAAGCATAATTCCAGTTTAGCTGTATCAACACAGTACAAATTCACTCCAATCCAGAATCCACTCAAGTCAAATGAGGATTGAAAGTGGTATGTAATCATTTGTTGTAGTATGTCTATTATTGGATTGTGATATCCTTGAAGGCAAAGAGCAACTGCTTTGTATTTGTATTTGTTGCATTGTATTCTAATTATTTGTTTCCATGACTGTCTCAGAATGGACAATGACTGGCAAGAATTTTTTCATCATCTTTGATCTTAATATTTGGCTTGTTTAACATCTTCAATACAAATTTCTTGAATGACTGAGATCCCTTCAAATTCCATTTTTCTATGACTTTAAATAAAGATGTTCTGTAGATACTAACAACACAAGATTGGTGAGAAATTAACACAGTTAACATAGATGTTGAAATAATTTTTATGTATCATGTTTATGAATATGCTCCTCCAGTATGCTTAGACCGACACTCAGTCTGTCACATTTTTATGAAAGGAATAATTAATACATTCATTTGTGTTTAACTTTTGTTGACTATGTGGCATGACTACATAAATGATTATGCTTTATTTATTTAAAGTCCCTCCATCCAGGACTACTTGTGTATTATTTCATGATGAATTTTTTTCTCATATCCTTTTTTTATCATTTCACACTTTTGTTCAGTGTTTACTGTCTATGATTCAGCCTAATACCAGAAACATCTGATGCACCAAATTCCCAGAGATGTGGCATTCTATTGGCTGGAACTTTTACCCATAAACATGGCCATAATATATGGAAAAGAAGATGAAAAGTAATTAATAAATAATTATTTATCAATGAGTCAAAAAGGTAAACATGGTAACACAAATCATCATATCTCAATCTCAGCATCGGTTAAATGCTTAGGAAAAGTTCCGTTTATTCTAAGGTTTTTTTTATATCTTCCTCAGTCTTAACCTGTGCTTTGGTCTAAATGTCCCTCACCTCGAAATTCCTATGTTGAAGTCCTAAAGCCCAGTGTGATGGTATTAGGGGGTGAGTATTTTGGGAGGTGCTTAGTCATGAGGGTCCACTCTTATGGATAGCGTTAGTGTTCTTATAAAAAGAGACCCCACAGAGATCCCTTGCCCCTTCTAACATATGAGGACACAGCTAGAAGGCACTGGCCATGAAACAGGAAGAGGGTTCTCACCAGAATACAGCCATGCTAGCACCCTGACCTCGAGCTTCCCAGCCTCCAGAACTACGAAAAATAACTTTCTGTTGTTTATAAGCCACCCAGTCTATGATATTTTGTTATAGCAACTCAAAAGACTAAGACGATCTGCTATGCCACTGCATTGAAGCTCACCACACTGCTTCCTATAACTGAATATTACTTGGTTAGTTGTTCCAGTAATGTCTGCAATGTTCACTTTTATTTGTTTTTTTAAATAAAAATTCAATTTATTTAAATTAAAAAACAAAACAGTTCACCCATTTCTCCCACCTTCCCATCCCCCACTTCTGGCAATTACCATACTGTTCTCTGTATCTATAAGCTTGATTTTATTTACTTACTTACTTATTTTTTATATTACACATATACTAGGGATCACATGGTATTTGTCTTTCTCTGTCTCATTTATTTCACTTAGCATAATGCCTTCAAAGTCCATCCATTTTGTTACAAAAGGCAAAATTTCATCCTTTTATATGGGTGAATGATATTCCAGTTTATCATTTTATATATTTATATACTGGAGGTGCCAAAAATGTATAGAAGTGGGCACTTTAATTAAGCTTCATTCAAAAAGTAGTTCATGGTAATCAGAAGTGTCTAAACACTAATAGTAACCACTTTGAGCACCTCTTGTAATTGCAGAAGTCAAATGTGACTTGTATTCATTTTTTGTTATCAGGAAATATTAAGTGTTACAATTTTAATACAGTGTTTTTCCTTTCTTAAAATGTGTATACATTTTTTGGCATCCTCTGTATATAGTGATATATAGAAAATGTGATATATACATATATATACACACACATATATTTTTATATATACATATATATTTATATATGTATATATATACATATGTGTATATATATATACATATATATTTATATATGTGTATATATGTGTATATATATATATATATATATATATATATGTGGTGTGATCAAACAATATGGTGAATGTTTAAATAAAAAAAAACTTATTACAATAAAAGATACATTGCCATTAATCCCCCTCAAAATACTCTTGCTTGCTTTGAATGCACTTGTCCCATCATTCTCTCCACTTTCTGAAGTAGTTCTGGAAGTCCTCTTTCATGTCTTTAGTTGCGCTGTTGTGGCTGCCTCAATGTCCTGAATTGATTCAAAATGTTTACCTTTCGTGGTCATTTTGACTTTGGGGAAGAGCCAGAAGTCACACTGTGCCAGATCCTGTTAATAAGGTGGATGAGGACACGTCATAATGTTTTTGACAGAAATTGACATACCAGAAGCAATGTGTGACACAGGACATTGTCATGATGGAGGATGAAACCGTTTGCCTATTTCTCAGGCTGGTTTTTATGCATGTTGTTTCTTAAATGCTCGAATAAGCCCTCATAAGAGTTAGAGTTCACCATAGTGTTCCTGAATACAAACCCAGCTCACACAATTCTATCAAGGTCAAAAAACACAATTACTCATAGCATCACCTTGATGTTAGATCTTGATTGATGTGCTTTTTTCACACAAGGAGAACTGGATGATTTCCACTGAGAACTCTGAGCCTTGGTCTAAGGATCATAACCATAGATCCAAGTTTCATCTTCCATGATAACATGTCTTAAAAATCTAGAATCTGAAGCAGCACAGTCGTTCAATGAAATTGACAAACGCTATTGCTTTTGTTTGACAGTCAAAATGTGTGGAACAAATTTCACATTCACTGGCCTTTTGTTCAAATCTACTATTAAAATGCTTTGAACAGAACCATAAGAGATGTTGAGATCCTCAGAAATTTCTTAATAGTCAATTGCGTCTTTGATCGAATCATTTCGCTTACTCTTTCAACATTCTGTTGGGTTTTTGATGTTGAAGGACGTCCCGATCTCTCTTCATCTTCAATCAATTCAAAACCATTATAAAATTGCTCGAACCACTTGTAAACCATTTTCATGGTCACCACAGGATCACCATAAACTAATTTCAACATTTCATGTGTTTCCTTAGCAGTTTTTTGCAGTTTGAAACGAAATTTCATATTAATACGCTGTTCATGATGCATGATTTATGGCACACTTTAAAACACTCCTTCTCAAAACCATAGCTCATACCTGACTGCGCTGAACAAGTTGAAACTTATCACACACTGTTACTAAGGTTCAATGCACTGCTTCCCATATTGAAGATCCCGGCCTTTGCATTGGATGGCACTCGGCAGCAGCATTCACCATATGTTTCGATCACAAATCATCATCTCTCAGTCTCTGTCTCTCTCTCTACATATACACATATATAATATATAGTATTATATGTTATTATATAATATTATATATGTGTTTATAATAATATGTGTAAATAATAATAATATATATGTGTATATGTAGAGAGATATAGATTGATATAGAAAATGTTATATACACACACATATATAATATATATAATATATATAATTATATATATATAAATTATATATATGTAATATATATAATTGGCTGCACCAATTTACATTGCTACATATATATATTATATATATAATATATATGTGTGTGTATGTATATATGTGTGTTACATACACACATATATAACATATATATTATACGTATAATATATATTATATGTATATTATACATATATATTATACATATTATACATATATAATATACATATACATGTATATTATACATACATATATATATATTATACATATATACATATATATATAATATAATATATATTATACATGTTATATATATTATATATATGTTATATATATATGTGTGTGTGTGTGTATATGTTACATTTTCTATATCAATTCATCCATTGATGGATACTTAGGTTGTTTCCATATTTTGGCCATTGTAAATAATGCTGCAATAAATGTGTGGGTGCATATATCTTTCTGAGTTAGTGTTTTTGTTTTCTTCAAATAAATACTAGAAGTGGAATTGCTGAATCTTATGGTAGTTCTCTTTTTAATTTTTTGAAGAACCTCTATAATGTTTTTTATAGTGGCTGCACCAATTTACATTGCTACCAACAAAGAACAGGGATTCCCTTTTCTCTCCAGCCTCACCAACAGTTGTTATTTCTTGTCTTTTTAATACTAGTCATTCTAACAGATGTGAGGTAATATCTCACTGTGGTTTTGATTTCCATTCCCATGATGAGTAATGATGTAGAGTATTTTCTCATGAAACTGTTGGCCATCTGTATGTCTTCTTTGGAATATTGTCTCTTCATATTTTCTGAACACTTTTTAATTAGATTTTTTAAGCTATGGAATTGTGTCAGTTTATTATATATTTTGGATATTAGTCTCTTATCAGATATAAGATTTGCAAATATTTTCTCCCATTCGGTAGCTTGCCTTTTCTTTTTGTTGATGGTTTCCTTTGCCATGCAGAAGATTTTTAGTTTTCTGTAGTCCCACTTATTTATTTTTGCTTTTGGTGTCAGATTCAAAAAGTCATTGTCAAGACCTCGGTCAAAACACTTACACCTATGTTTTCGTCTAGGAATTTTATGGTTTCAGGTCTTAGTTTCAACTCTTTAATCCATTATGAGTTAATTTTTGTGTATGGTGTAAACTAGTAGTCCAGTTCATTCTTTTGCATGTGCATGAGCAGGTTTAGAGTGGGCATTATTGTGTGATTCCTAATCTTAGAGGAAAAGCTTTCAGCTTTTCACCAGTGAGTATAATGTTGGCTGTAGACTCATCATATAGGACCTTTATTTGTTGAGATATGGTTTGTTGAAAGTTTTTATCATAAATGGATGTTGAATTTTGTCAAATGATTTCTCTTTTATCATTGATATGATCATATGATTTTTATTCTTCATTTTATTAATGTGGTATATCACATTGACTGATTTGCAGATTTTGAACCATCCTTGCATATTTGGAATAAAACCCTCTTTATGATGGCATAATCCTTTTAATGTATTGTTAAATTCAGTTTGCTAGTATTTTGTTGAGGATTTTTGCATCTAATAGATGCAAAAATCCTCAACATCGGCCTATAATTTTCTTTTCCTGTGGCATCCTTGTCTGGTTTTGGTATCAGGGTAATACTGGCATTATAAAATTAGTTTGGAAGAGTTCCCTCAGTTTAAAATTTTTACTTTTAAAGTCAGTTCAGAGGAAAGATAACTTACGAAAGATATTTAAAGACAAAAGACTGCCAATAGTTTGGAGAAAAATAAAGACTCTTGAAGGAATAATGAACACTGTGGCCTCTCCATTGCATATCATTTTCAGGAAATGATAGAGAGTACATCTTCGTTCATATGCACCACCCCTTGTCTCACCCATTACTTTGCTTCAGCTAGGCGCTGGGGTTAGGATGAGAAGTAAATCAATCACGGCCCATCATTGGCTTATAGTCTAGTGGGAGAGTTTTCTCTGGTTGGTAAAAGATGATATTATATTCAAGTATTTGAAGCATGAGAATGATTCAAAGAAGCTATTGCTGGCTTGAAGAAGGAGGAGCCATGTGTCAAGGAAACAGAGATCTCTTTCTTACAACTGCAAGAACTGAATTCTGCCAACTGTTAAAAAGATCTTGGAAGCTTATTTCTGTCCCAGAGTCTCCAGATGAGAACTCAGCCTGGCTAACACCTTTATTTCAGGATTTTGATATTGAGCAGAGAACTAGCTACACCTTGCAAGAATTCTGAACTACAGAATTGTAATCTATTAAATTGGTGTTTATTCTAAGCCAGTATGTTTGTGGTAATTTGTTATGCATCAGTTAAAAATTAATACAACTTGTTTCTGCTCCACATGGCTGACTGTAGCAGATAGGTTTGGAGCTGGAGGATGTACTTCCAAAATGGCTCACTTACATGGCTGAAAAATTGGCGCTGGTTGCATGCGCAGTCTGTCAGATGGTGCTGAGGGCTGGGGGCATCAGTTTCTCTCTATGTGGGCCTTTCTGTGGCTTCCCTACAGCAGGTGGCTAAGTTACAAGAGCAATTGTCTCAAGAGAACAAGGGAAAAATCAACACCAACTTTATGACCTAGCCTAGGAAATTAGATAACATAATTTTTACAAAATTCTATTGGTGGACATAGCCATAAAGGTCTGCTCAGGTTCAAGAAGAATGTACATAATCTTTACCACTCAATCAGAATGGTTTCAATACTCATTGTAAAAAGTTAATATGTGACAGGACATTTTGTGACAGCCATATTTGAAACATACAATTACATGGAGATTTAATGACTCATTCCTATCTCAATACCCATTTTGTTTGTTAAAATATTAACATTTGAAGGAAAAGTTGTAAGTGGTGACAGTGCAAAGAAAAACACCGTTACACCCCAATGGTAAATCAAGGATGTGAATGATTTGGATGTATTACACATATGTACATAATAAATTTCATAATGACAAACATCAAAAATGCTTGCTAACTTTAACATTAACTTAAATTTCTAGAAAACATCCAAGATGTTGAAGATGGAGAGTGAAAATGAAAATTATGATCTATTTGAATGTTAATGTGTTATTTTAACCATACTTAATGTACCTTTAACTCGAATTCCATCACTATTGATGTCTTGAACATTTGTTCAATATATAGAAATATATAGCAATACATAGCATTAACAATAGTTACATTTCATAGAGCACATATTTTGGTTTGTATATGTAAATGCTAAGAAACAGAGATACTATTATTCTAATATAAAATGTAAGCAACTTTTCCATTACAGAGTTAAATATCCCATTTAGGTTTACTTTTTCCAGAAAGTGAATAAAATTCAATATTGTTTTTATTTGTAGAATATAATGGTAAGCGAGTATAAAGCAATAACATTAGTCCTCAGCAGATCATGACTGCATAAAAATATACAAATCATACCTCTTCATCTTCTACATTTGGATGATTAAAAAAATAATTGACTCTCATTATGGAGTGAATCAGAAATAAGGATAACACACTTCAGTTCATAATAGCATATGCATTCATTACAGAAGTTAATATTTTGGTCAAACGATGTATGGATTTGCAAAATAAAAATGACTTCCATTTTGCATAATTCCATAAAACTAGAATTTCACAATATGAGAGAAATTTTATATAAATGACAAAAATGAGGAAATGCATTTTTTTACATTTTAATTACAATTCACATGTCTGTGTCTCCTGCTGTGATGTTTTGTTAAAAAGAGATCTCATTTGTGAAACTGCCAGTACAGAAACTGACAGATGGTAAGACCAGTTTCCAACCTGCTTAAGTACTGGTTTAATATGGTTTAGATTATTTTATTAGTATTGTCTATTTTTACTATATATTTAAGTAGTACAAGAGTACTATTACAATCATAATTCTTGTGTTGTTATAATTAGATCTATTTATATAATTTACACAGATTTATTGTTAGTTTCAGATTTTATCAATATAGTATTTTTAGAGATGATTTAACTGACCATTTTTCAAAAATATGTGTCAAGTTATATTTATTCTAATGAAATATTTACAAAAACATAGATGACTGAGGACAATCATATTAAAAGAACAACTCAAAAGCTCAATTAAAAATCACTTTGATAGATGTAATCCATAGACAGCAACATATGAACCAATTAATTGAGTTAGATATATTTTTAATATTCAGAAAAAAATCAAGTATTCAAACATGAAAATTATATCATGTGAAGGTGAGAAATCCTGAGATCACTTTCCAAAGACCTTATTAATCACATTTAGAAATAGAAACAAAAATAAGGACACTATATAAAAGGAAAAGTTTTTACTGCTGAATCTGCTTATAAAGACTCCTTTGGTTTCATGTTGATAAACGCTATTTTTAATACAGTTTACTTACCTTAAAAATAGGCATAAATTCAGAGAATATCAATGTTGTTTTCAGTTCTCACCTCCTTCCATGACCTCAACTTTTTTTAGCTCTCTAAACTGGACAGTTTTCCCAGGAAATTCAGGTTTATCTCAGTTGCTGGGTAAGCTACACCAGCTGGGTAAGCAACACCTCTCCAAGCACTCTGCTTTCTATCCTCTCAGCCAATTCAAAGGGCTTAAAACTAGATCACCTAGAAAACCTGGGACATCGTAGACCAGTAAGAAGGATAGTGGCATATATTTACCTCAATAGTCTTGCTACCCAGTTTGTCCCATGGGAGAAATCTTTGGTGTCTGTGTAGTTCCCAGATCAAAGACAGCTGATGCAGTGAGTATGTTGACCCAGTCATCTGGGCTTAGCTTCTGCCAAGGATTTCTGTCTGAAATCCTGGTCAGTTGACCTGCTTGGCCTTTTAGTTTCCTCCACAGAACATGAGTAGATCCTGCTGTTCTGCCACCCAGCATAATTTTCGCTGCAAAAAGGCAATTTATCAAGTATAGTTACCCTGTTTTCCCAAAAACAAGACCTAGTCGGATCATCAGCTCTAATGCATCTTTCGGAGCAAAAATTAATATAAGACCTGGTATTATATGGTATTATATTATATTATATTATATTATATTATATTATATTTATTATATTATATAGACCTGGTCTTATATTAATTTTTGCTCCAAAAGACGCATTAGAGCTGATGGTCCAGCTAGTCTTATTTTCGGGGAAACATGGTACTGTTTACCTGATTTCTGAAAATTAATTCTATCTACATTTTTATCTACTGTGTCCTGTCTACCAGTAGTTTGCCCCAATTAATGCCATATTGAGTTTTTCCTGTGCTCTCTGGACCCTGAACTGCAGCTGAGCCATCCTCCTGTCTCCTATCCCACACTTTCTCATCAGTCCTTGATCTTGAACTAAGTGCATGTTTCAGCCTCCAACTCCAATAAAGGCTCCTGCTGTTCTAAGGTACCCATAATGCCACTTTCATGTTACAGCAGTTGTTATAAACAGATAATTTACCTTTTAGTAATATGGAAGAAATCCATATGTTAATACCATATTTATACATTTTTTAAAAATTTCTTTTATACTGTTAATCTAAAGCAAAGGGGAGAAGTGGCCTTCATCTAACTCTCTCTGTAATGATTGGATAAGCATGATAGGGTATGAAGTAAATCAAAAACTAATAAAATAGCCAGGACTGAAAAAAGAAGTGCAACTTTTAAATTTATTTTCTGATACTTTATCTACAAATATTGTTTGCAAATGTTTAAAGTTAATTCACTTTCTAAAATATCATATGGATTTCATTATAGTAATAGGGTAGCTAGAAAACAAACAAAAAAATATCTCCCAAACCTTCCCTAGGTACTAATTTTAGTTTTTTAGGTACCACTACTGAAGAATTTCTAATTTGGCTCATCATTTAATTAGAAATTCAATGCACATAAGGGGCACATATGTAATTGGCAACCTAATTTTTCTGCTTTCAACAAATGGTGCAACGCCAAGTCTTCATTGAACTTGCCAGTAAAATGCACTTGGGAACCAAACAACAGCAAGCATAAGAAATGAAAATGAACAAATTGGAAAGAGTCATTAACTTTCTGTTTTCCATTCACAACAAAAATTTTATCATTGAAAATGTAGCAATGTGGGAAATTCTACTTAAAACATTAAACAATCTTAAAAGAGAATAATTCATTTACTTCTAAAATGTTCGTTACAATTTGTATATGAGGTTTACAGTACAGATTTTTTTCAAGAGAAAATACAAAATAGTTAAAATGAATCAAATTTTTAGAAGTGTGTTTTAGATGATATGTTTTCATATGTCTTTTTTAGTCTAGTGTATATGAATTCTAGACTTTATTTGGCAAGCAAAACTGTTTGAAAATTAAGCGAGAAATGTTGGCTTTATTTAATACCTTAATGAGTAAAGGCAAGTGACAGATTGTCATGGTTCTCCACAATTATGAATACAATCGAGAGTGTGAAAATTACACTCAGTTGTGGTTACGAAAAATGCCCTTGAAATATCTGGTCTAATGTGTAATTTTGAAGTATGCAAAATATAGAGTCATAATTGGATCATAATTATTGATGACAATTAATAGAGAACTGGAAGAATAATGGCACCAAAAATTTGCCCAATATGATTGAGCATCATCCTTAAAGGGGGGCAGCACTTCAAAAATATATGTATGAAAAGCTCTGAAATAAACCACATATTTATTTGCTAAGTGCAAATGTTCAGATCAGGAATACCTCTTTTACAGAAGTTACTTTTGCTGTGGTAGTAGGCTTCTATGAAATCCAGTCTTGTAGTAAGGTCTTCAGGGAAAAGTTTTCTAATTTTTTCATCTATAAGCCAAAGTTGTTAGGACTTCTTAAATTCTTGCCTAACCCTTAGAAATGAGCATTTTATAAACTTCTCTTGCAATGGAGAAGGGAAAGAGATACATGGAAAATGCCAAAGACAATGCCAATTTTGATTTTTAGGTCAGCTTGTTTCATGATTATCAAAAACTCTAAAGAAACTATTGAGACTTTCAACTAAGGCAGGAATTCTGAAGGAGAGGTGGTATGGACAGCAGTGTAAAGAGACTGAGGTTGAGTTCCAGCTTGATCACTTAATCTGTATATAACCTAAGGTTAACTACCTACCCTCCCCAAACCTGACTTTTCTGACTTGTGAAATTGAAGATGTGATAACAGCTTTCTAAAAGTGGGCGTGTACACATTGAATCCCAACATCCTTTGTTAGCACATCCATGTTTCCAATGCGTAATCAAAGAAGCTATAATGTCCTGTATTTATATGTTATTCATATATTGTGCATTGGTCCCAACTTTGCTGTCCTTTCTTGATTATATGCTTAAGCCACTTTTAATGGACTTAAGTGGACTCTAAACACTGTATGAGTCATGAAATAATTAGGGAAAAGGAAAAACAATGTGAAAAAATGTGAAGACATAGCAATGGTCGTGAGCTACTAGTAAGGAGAGAAGATATAATAACTGAGTTGCCAACCTTGCCACCGCTTCGCTAGCCTCCTAAATGTTTTTAACTTCCTTTTGTCAAATTTATGAAAAAAAAAGTTTCCCCCACCCCCTCAAAAGCAGGGTTGTCCCCATGCCAAAAGACACATGAACCATTAATACTCATTCAAAAAGTGCACCTTGCTTTTACACCCAATTTATTCACATTTTAGAAGTCAAATTACGGGCAGTTAGATTATTTAGAAAACACACACACACACACACACACACACACACATAACCTTAAAAGAAGTATGGGTTACTTGATTCCTGGAAGCTGTTTCCTAATACAATAATAATGCACCAGATCACAAAGATCCCGATACCTGAGCATCGGGTAATGTCAGGTATACAAACTTATCCCTGGAAATGTGTTATCTATCTAGAAATGGTACTACATGCCAACAGAATGGGTTAAAAAATGTTTCCTACACACACACACACACACACACACACACATACACACACACACACACACACACACACACACAGTTAAATTCACCCCATCTGCTGCACTGCCTGCTAAAGACAAATGTATAGGAGTGGAGATAAAGAAGGGGATGAATGGAAAAGAGTTCAGGATCCAGTGTAAACCTGAAAGGAAATGAGGCAGTGCAGCGGGAGAGAAGATTTAGGGAAAATAAAGTAGGTTCAGCAGCACCATGTCTCAGAAGTCTTCTCCGTCGCTAAACTGGCAAATTTTCTCTAGGGGGCCATCAGTCAAATGACACTGAAATGGTAGCTGATTCTGTTTGTAATTCCCGTGTTGTCGAGGACCTTACGAGTACGAACCCAAGTTCCAGTCCAGGTCACAGTCCCAGTGCTCCCATTATCCTACAGAAAAATTGGTTGCTGTTAAGGGTTCCTGGAAGGTGTGACCTGATCAGAGGAAACAAGGCAGGTTTCTTTCCTTGCTGCCCTGGAGGGAAGAGACCTGTCAGGGTGTGAATAGGTTAGGTGAGAGGGGAATAGGGAGAAAGAAACTCGCACTTTTCTCCCTGATAGGATGAAGAGAGAAACCTCCCTGATAGGTGGTTTGGAGAGAAAAAGATACAGTGCCTGTTCTGCATCCTCGCGGTACCTTCGCTGCACCTTGGACTCCCCATCTCCGGTTTTGACCTGCCTCTGCGGTTGGACTCCACTTAGACCCAAGGATGGGCGAAGGCGAAAGCGAAGTCAGCATGGTCGGATGCGGCTTCCCCTGAAAGGAAAACTCAGCAGTGGGTGTACTCACGTTAATGTGTGAGTATGCATGTGTGATAACCCGCGACGCAGTTGGCCCGGCGCCGCCCTACCTAACCCCCGCCCCCCGCCCCCACATCCCTATAAAGGCCGTGCTCGCCACCGCCCTCCTCACAGTGGGGAGCACAGCCTGCCGGGGAGGTGGCTCCTGGGCTCCCCGCACAGTCACACTCCGAGCACTCGCACACTTGGAAGCACCTCCCCACGTCCCTCCCCTGCCCTCCTCTTGCTCTGCTTTTCTCTCTCTCACCACAAATAGTCGCCGACCGACTGCCAATCCGTTTCTCTCTCTCTCTCTCTCTCTCTCTATCTCTCTCTCTCTCTCTCTCTCTCTCTCTCTCTCTCTCTCTCTCTCTAACATGACTGACTGGGAAGAGGTGGCTCAGGCAGAGTAGCTCTGCTGGCGCAAGCAGGAGGAGCAAGAGGATTATTAAATAACGCAGCTCGACTCTGCAACTGGGAGTGGAGCGAAGGCGCCCAAGACCCGAAAAGGGGAGGGAGGGCATAGGAGGGGGTCTAGGGAAGACACCCCCGTGCCCCGAAGACATAAATCTCTGAGTGCCCGGGAGGAGCCGTAACAAGCAGCCAAGATCCTTCAAGGTAGTAAAGCTCCCGGTGCCCCTGCGCCCGGAGGGTCGTGAGTCGTGTGGCCGCCGCACTGGGGCCGGTCCCTGGCGGACACGGGGTTGATCGCCGGGCAGGTGACTGCGCCGTGCCCAGGAAGCCCTGGAGCAGCCCCCGCCCAGGCCTCGGGGGCCAGCTGTGGGCCCAGCGCGCGTGGCGTGGAGACCTGGCCTTGCGGGTGGGGTGGGAGGGAGGCGGGCAGGCTCGCTCGCTGTGGGCCGGCGACTCCTGGCGCTCTGCGTGGCCTTTTCCTCTGCGCTCCTGAATGCTCTGCTTCCCCGGGCCGCGGCCGCCGCTCCAGGGTGATGCGGAGCGCGGCCGGCCAAGGAGGCAAGAGTTGGCGCAGGCTCCGGGCCGCTCCCCTCCCCAGCCGCCGCTGTCCCGCAGGTAGGGGCGGCCGGAGGTGCTGGCGCCAGGGGCTGCAGGCGCCCTGGCGGGGGCGGCGCCGAGGAGAGGGAAGAAGAAGGAGGGGGCTGGGAGCCCAGGGCTCCCAGGGGAGCCGCAGTGCCTGATCCGGGACCGCCTCTTGCCTCCGCCTGCTTGTCCTCTGGCGCTGGCTTCCTGGATTGGAGGCGAGACCCTCCCCAGCGACGGCAGGAACGGCAGCGACTTAGTGTGGACAAATTGCTTTGTGGTGGCGCGTCAGTGGTTCCAGGGACGGTGTGTGTGTGTGTGTGTGTGTGTGTGTGTGTGTGTGTGTGTGTGTGTTATTCGTTCGTCTGTGTGTTCCTGTATGTTCGAGCTCCCGACTATGCGTTGGTTCACCTGAAAAGAAAATCAGTCCTGAACCCAAAGCGCAGGTGGCCCCTTGGGCCCTCTCATCTTTTGGCTTGTTTCCCAGGGACTTACACGCGGTGCCATCTAGGGGTAGGGGTGTACGGGAAGGGTGACGGAGGGATTTGTGAATGGTGCCTCTGCGCGTGGAGGCTGAGCTTTGCTGATGTAAAGGAGGAGGTATCCGGAGTGAGAAGAAAGGCTATTTATGGCCAAGAGTTGTGAAATTTCTCGGGGTTTCCTTCAGTGTATCTTGAGCTTGTTTCTCTCTCCCTCTCTTCTCCTTTCTGTCTCTTCCTCTCTTCCATCTCTCCTCTTTATTTCTCAGAATAAGAATTTCTAGAAGCAATTCTTGCTTTCCCCCTGCTCTGTCGTAGGACCTGGAATATGAAAGGAAGTTAGAAAATCACTTGTCTTTTACAGATGGAAAAACTGCTTCTTAGAATTCTCTTAGAAGATCTCTTGCCTTTTAATATTTTTATGTACTTATTCTCCACTGTTACCTCTTCAGGCCATCAATAGGCCCCACAAGACAGAAAGTACCTACTTGGTTTCAACAGCTTTCCTTTCTCTTATCTTTATAGTTGACTACCTTCTCACTGAAATGTAACAGTGACCCTCCATCCTTACACTTAAGAAAGGCTATTAAAAGTGATGTACACGTATTTTACTATAAAGCTAGCTGGTTTTATTAAAAGCCTTGGGAAGAAAAGAGGAACAGACACATAGCTGAGTTTATATTAATTACTACTGATTAAAAACTAGCTATTAAAAGATGTAAAATGCCATTAATCTAGGCTACACCAGGTTTTTTTTTGGTTTCGCTTTCTATTTGATTTTTAACAGGTACAAATTCCAAGGACACCTGAAGCTTAGAGATGACTAGGACAGTGTCTACCAACTGTGCTTTAGCAAATTTGTTTGTTCTTAAAAGTTAGCAACCTGTGCTTTTATAGAACCCGTGACAGGGTTGTGACTGAGTTAGTAGGACAGTGTCATTATTTTAAGTTGGGATGTCTCTACCGGCCTGCCAAGCACAGTGTTTTTAAAACATTGAAATTCCGTGTTACAACCACTCCTTAAATAATTTCACAGAGAAGAAAGAGAAGTAAACTAGTTAACATATTGTCAGAGTGATTTGTCTTCCTTTGATATTAATTAAGGAGGTCCTTATTTTGATCAAAGGATGTTGATTCCCCTCCCCTCCCCCCCCCCCTCTCCTCACCCCCCCCCCCCCCCAGTGTGGAAGTAGCTTTCCTTACCAGTCCTATTCGTTTAAAAGACAAAGCAGAGTTAGGGATGAATTATTTTGACTGTGTTATGTTCATACTGGTGTAAAATACATTTTCAACATTGGAGCATGTGCAGTTTTTTAAATTCCCTTTTATAACTTACACTGAAAGCCCCACTGAGTGTTGTTACATTAACTTTTCTGAATCATTGAGATTTTTAAATGTATTTGATGAACTGTATTACAATCACTAAAAAGTCACATTTATAAATATTTTGTACTTTGACACTGCCAGAGAATCAGCAACTGTTTATTATTTTAGTGATGTATTATTTACACTATAGAATGTAAATTTAAAACAAACTCATGAAGTGGAAAATAACAAATGTATTATATTTTATAGTTACTCAACTCTTTATTGCATTTTATTATTCAACATAGCACTCATAGCGATTGGCCTGTCACATGCAAGGTACTACCTAGACATGGAGAACCTAAGACTCCCTTGCTCCCTGCCCTTCAGGAGCTTACTTTCCAGTTGGGAGGAATCTAATGCTCATGCTTGAACAGAGATAACCAACCATGACAAAAAGAGATTGCATATCTAATAAGGACTGTAGGAGTTCGAGCATTGACAATAACCTTTCATACTGGGTTCTGGTTGCAAAGGCTTTAGGGGTAAGTAAGAATTTCTTGGTCCGGATCTTAAAGGATCCATAAGATTAGTGGCTTATAGATGAGACTACGAGGTAAAAGTTACAAGGTATGAAGTATAAGATTCATCTTGGAATTATGGAAAAGAACAAAACATATAAGGGAAGATAAATTTGTTTTGAAATAGATTTAGGTATTGCAAAGTGATTGAATTTGTTGTGCCAAGTGCAGGTGAGTCTGTTTTTGATGTACAGCATTCTATATACTCTATTCTTGGAATTAATTCTAACTACATATTTTAATACCTTAGAAAACAAATCTTTGAGTTTATATTACCTTTTAATGATCGAAATGCTCAACATACGCGTAGATTTGTAAACAATACTTACTCTTAGCATTTCAATATACCACATCACACTAAAGTGTTGAATTTGGTATTAATAACAAGGTGGCATATACAACCTCTTTATAGTGAGGTATTTGGGGTACATCCTTAACCGACCCTCCTTAGATATGCTCTGAAGGAAAAAAAGTATGCGATATATAAGAGCACAACTGTATTGATAGTAAGCATTTATTGAATGCTTAATATTTTATTCTTCATATAAAATGTGTAACCCATTAAGTAATTTATTTTCTATCATATTTTTAAGTTATTAGAGTTCATCCACATAGTAGTTCATTATCCTGACATTATTTTCCGTTGCTATAGAGCTATAATGAAGTTATAGAGCTTGTGGGGAACAATTTTAGATTGTAGCAACAATTTCAAAGATATTTTACCTATCTTCTGGTAAATAGGTTGTATTAATAATAGGAACATGTCCTATCTCTAAGCATTCTGAACTTATTTTTTTGTATATATGTTTGTTTTTGTAAATATACAAAATCGTTTGCATTTCTCCATTTAAGAATATAAGGGGAAATAATCTGAATTGACTTTGAGCCTGTCTATTCAATATGCCACCCCAGAAGTATGTTATGGTGACAGTAAAGAAATAGTACAAATATTAGATATGACTTTCAGTAAATAACAGAGTAGGATTACTTTCAGTTTAGTTGATTTAAAAGATTTTCACATATATTTTTTGTTGACAGTGAATAGATAAGAGTTATTCCAAAAATGAAAAACCTATTAAATCACCAATTTCATATTTGTGCAGGAATGGGATGATTTCCAAGGTAGTCAGAGTACAAACTAGACTATCTGTTAATTGGTCTCTTTTGAATTTGGTTTTGGACTATATGTCACAGGTGTATCGCTTTGATAATGTAATCTCTCTTACTGTATGACTGACAGCTTTTTCATGATTTCCCTACTGGATAGTGACAAAATCTGTTTGCTTTATGTTGAGAACGTACGCTTCTATAAGCAATATTATCTTCACTATGCATGAGTGTCAGTTAACAAAAAAATATAAAGTCTGGGGTGGGATAAGCAGTGGGAAAAGATAGGGAGATTGATGAAAAACACTATAAGAAAAGAAACATACTTCAACATGTAGCTTAAACTAAATATAACATAAAAATGTAAAAATGATCAGTCTAAACTGCAGTGGATACAGTACCAAGATATTGTTATCAGTTCTTATTTTAATATGACCATATTGCATTTTAAGCATTTTCATGTGGGCTAAATAAAACAGCAAAAAAAGTAGTGATTCCAAATGTGTGCTGGGGTCTGTGGTATGATATTAAAGCAAAAATTTAAAGCTATTTGCTTAGGTATTTGACAGTTGAAGTTTGTTGTTGCTCCAAATTGTGGCTCTGTACTTAGATTGACTTAAAGTACAGCTTTTGATTTTGCATTATTTATATGGTGTTAGCAATTTTTAAATTCTATTAACTTATTAAAATACTTGAGTACCATGACTATGTTCTGAAACTAAATAAAATCTAAAGCTCATTTATAAGGAAACATCTTATTTTCTAATGGCAAATTCTTAACCTAGAGTAGTAGTCCTCAAAATGTGGTTCCCTGAAAAGCAGCACCAGGGAACTTGTTAAAATGCCAATCCCACCACAGACTGACTGAATCAGAAACTCTGGGATGGGGTCGTCTGTGTGATTCTTCTGCACTGTAAAGTTTGAGAACCACTGACCTAGAGTACTAAACACTAAAACCCGAAGGCTGAGTCTTCTGCCCATTCTGTATGTAAGTACTTTCCTCAAATGGTAGAGATAACTAAGGTTTAACTATTTAGACCTGGAAGATACTGTGTTACACTCTCCATCAGAAGATTTTCGTGTTGACTTTATTTTTAAAAATTTAAGTGACTTTCTAATCCTGTGCACATATTTGCTAATGATTGGGGAAGCAATACATAAGTAGAATTTAACAGGACAGTAATGACTCAGGCTGGACCTTATTGATAGTCATTTATAAAGCCAAAAGTATGCCGAGTGTACAAAAGTTGACCATTTTCTGTTTAGTTTTGTTGACTCTTTTGTGATATTTTTGGTCTTGGTATGTAGTAATCATCTTTCTCTGTATAAGATTACAGTCATTTTAGCTGTGCAATAATAGTACTACCACATGTGTGGGACGTTCTAGAAGTCTTATCACTGAAATAAATTTTAGACCACATCTCAGCATCTTTCAAGATTATAGATAATGTGTTCACATCCTGTATATCTTTTAGTATCTCTCTCACTTCCTTTCCTCTTCTCTCTCCCTCCCTCCCTGCCTCACTTGTTGACTCTTTCCTTCCCGCTATCACTCTCTCTCTGTTACAGATATAAACTCAATCATCCCTTCCTTCCTTAAGGAAACCTTTCTTGGCCTCCTTTGCTACATCAGTTACCCTATTATATATCGTTTTACTTCCATGTTCTTCTACCTTGTGGTCCTTATTGCAATTTTAACCTTATGTTTATTTTTGTAATTGGTTCAGTATTGTATCATCAGGGATTCACCGTGCCCAATACATAGTAGATGTCCAATAAATATTGTTTGAATAACTCTGTGCCCTCATGCTATGCATGTTTCATGTTTTTCCAAAGGAAGACCCTCTAAGGAAGACTTTAATATAGAGTCCTAGAACATACAGCATGTGAAATAGGTATTGCTTTCCCTTCTACTTTGTAAATGATGACATGGCTACAACGTGCTGAACACGTCCTAAATGATAAGAAGTTTATATATGTTATGCCATGTGACTCATCTAATATTATAAAGATGTTTTCATGCATATTTTAGAGATGAGGAAACTGAGCCTTTCTTCTATGATTTGCCAAGCTGTCTAAACCAGAGTTAGATTGTTTTTATTACAATGATGCAGAAATTATGAAATGAGTAGACAAAGTGTGAAGGAGTGTGTCTTCGCTTTGTTCCCGATTTAACTCAGTGCCCAGCACTATCTGTGTACTATCTGCCCTGTTGCCACCATCTTCCATGATGCTGTTGTTGCTTCTTGGGTAATTGGAAGAAGTGATGAAGGACTTATAAGGCTAAAGCTCCTATCTTCTGGTTGTTCTTTTCAACACTGATATTTTGTACCCTCAGTACCACTCAATCACAATTCTCTTACCATTTCTGGTCAGAATCTCCCAACTCATTAGTGGAAATTTAAGCTGTAACAAGTATAATTTTAAGAACGAGTGCCATTATGTAGAGAATGTTCAAAAACTATTATAGATATTCTCCATATTTGGAGATACATGGCTTATCTTCTGGAAAGGTTCACTCAGAGCTTTGAGTACCTTGCTTAAGCAAAGTTGCTCTTAGGTGCAGTCCGTTAATCCAGTTTATCTCCCATGAGAAGGAAATATCACATGGTGGTATCAGTTTAGTTTCTTTTGGCTTTTACTCTTCAATTCATTTATTTAAATGTGGGTTTAATCAGTGTTTGAGTGTTTGTAGCAAAATAAATATTTAAAGGCTGATTCTGTAGAAGTCAGTGGATAATCAGAGTTAAATTTGATTATTCTGTAGCCCTCTACTAGACTAACTGTATGGAGTTATATATTTTATACTAATTAAATCAGTCAATAATGTGAATAATAGTGGATGCATTATATCAAGAACAAAACAAAATAATTGGTTGTTAACTGAGTATTTCAGATATCGCCAATTTTGTAGCTTTTGTCAGAATCTGTTTCTGTTACTGGACTAATTGAATCATTAACTGGAACCTCCTCATGCCCCTGATGCAGGACCAATCCTCCTGTGTAGTGGGAAGATTGACTGGTTTCTAGTCCAACATTTTGGGACTTAACATTACGCCACCCTTGATGTCCAGCTCTAATATTATATCATATGTATAATAATGCTTCTTTCTTATAACTGAAACTAATCTCTCACTTCATATATTTCCCTGCATCTTGATAAATTACCTAAT
Organism: Rhinolophus ferrumequinum; assembly: GCF_004115265.2. Taxonomy (NCBI): domain Eukaryota; kingdom Metazoa; phylum Chordata; class Mammalia; order Chiroptera; family Rhinolophidae; genus Rhinolophus; species Rhinolophus ferrumequinum. The sequence goes on from NC_046288.1 coordinate 43,756,162, forward strand.
GGTATTATTTCTCCTGTTCTTTGAGCAAGGCTTTTCTGACAGAGCCTTCTTTGTTCCTTTAAAGACTGGGAATCCTCCCTCTGAAACCATCTCATTTCCTGAGTCCTTTTATATGCCAGCAAACTCCTCCTAAAATACCACTTTCCTGAATCTTTAAACATTGCCAGCTGCTAGAGGTATGCTAAATTTTCAGTACTCACTCTTGAACCTCTGTGATGCCAACTACTTAGGGCATATTGCCATACCTCCTGATACTCAGGCTGGTTGGACTTTTTAGAACATTTATGGCTGGGTCTCTATAGCACTTCCCAGACTACGGTGATAGTCTAGTTCTGGGTTCTGGCCATCACCAGACTGCCTCATTTTGTTACATGTTATCTTCCCTTACCTGGCTGTGTCCCACTAAAGAGCTACCTCATTCATCATCACTGACAATGAACATTTTGTAAATGCTTATTATGTATAAGTCATTCTGTTTAAAAAAGAATGCACCTTGTATGGTTCCTGAACAGCATAACCCACAATGAACAAAATGCGTTCTTTCATGTCTTATTTGGTACACAAGTGTGATAAGTGTGTACAGATATACACAGAATGTGCATGTGAATTCTTTAGAATTTGCCTGTTTCTCCTTTTCTAGTCAGTTGTTAATTCAAGATGATCTGGTTCTTCTCCATTCTCCTTCATAACCTTATTTGAACATGATATGCTTGGAATGTAGAACAGCTGAAGAAACATACCCCAGATGGTATGATGCCTTCTCCAATTTTTCCCATTCGTTAATGAAACCTAGTGGTATTATGTTCAAGAAGTGTTTGTTAAGCCAGGTGTACTACCCCAGTTCAACTCTTTTGGGTGTCTCAGTCATATACCTTAATTAACAACCAAATTTAGGCTAGCATGTCATATTTCTTATGTGCCTATTCACTGCAATTAGCTCTTTTCTAGAAGTAGGTAAATACTGTGATTCTGTTAATGGGTTGTTATTGTTGTGTGTATGTGGCTTCTTTGTTTTTTGTTTATTTTTCACAACAGTAGGAGACAACTTATCAAAAACCTATATCAGGTTTACAAATAAAACTAAACAAGTATACATGAATAAAGGCATGGCAGAAATAAATGCAAATGTAGGCTTTAACACTCTAGGCCAGGAGTGTCCAAACTTTTTTCAACGTTTTTCACCAAGGGCCATATGCGGTAAAATACACAAGCAGCCGGGCCGCTCACTCGAGGTGAAGTACGTATTGCCTCACCTGGTTTATTTAAGTAAACTAAATATATTTTTGGAATTTGCTGTTGGCCAATTAACAATGGATTATGGATCATAGTTGGTCTGCGGGCTGCAGTTAGGACACCCCTGCTCTAGGTAATTCATCCTTTAGAAACTATTTTTATGTTTGTTTGGCTTTTGTTTATTTATAGATATACAAGTTACCAGAGCATTCAGTCTGAATGAACTATGAACTATGGTTACTGAGTAATACTCCTTTATAAATAACATTCAGTAATCTTTAGGGCATTCAGGAAAAGTTTGAAGGCAGAAAAGCATATAAATATCCCAGAAACATCAGATGAGATGATTAGGAAAAGGAAGAAAATGCCTTTAAACCAAATTGAATTCATATTAGAAATGAAGACTAAGAGTAATTTACTACAGGTAAAGTTTCAAAATATCTTATTGATAACAAAATGATAGATCTGTACGTTCCTAAATTTTAAAAGGAATTTTACCTATTGGTCAGGTAGCTCAAGGATAGGAATGGATGAAGCACTTTAAAAATGAAAGAGTTTTAATTTGAGTATGGGACAGATTGGTAAATTTGAAGTTCTGGATATCTTCCAGTCCCCCTTCCAATCTGCTAGAACTGTTTCCTTGTCAACTTTGATGCAATGGAGCTATCCAGGGTACTAGACTCCTGCTGAACTCGTCTTTGAAAATTGTGCAACAGATTTTGTTGCTTTTGTGTTTACTAATCCCAGGGCCTGCTGTTGGCAGACACTATATCATTCACACGGAGTGACTAACATTCCATCATTTGGTTTATTCCAATGGATGCTTCAGGGCTCAATTCAAATGTAAATTCAAGGAAGGCTACCCCAGTCCCATGCAAGAAGTCTTCTCTGAGTTTCAGGAACAGCCTGTGTACATTACTGTCACATCTCCCCTTACAGTATCATAATCACTATTTGCTTGTACTTCATGCCCACATGTGAGCTCTGGAGGGAGGGATTTTATATTTTATTCTCTTTTTCAAGCAGTTGGTCTAAATCAGTGATGTGAAGATCCTCAGTAATTGATAAATGAGTGAATACTGCTTAAGAGTGACTTGAATTTTGTCCATCTTATGTGAGCTACTCTCAGTATTAGCGACTGTCCTGAATCACATCTAAGTTCACTTTGAATATTAGCCTCCATAGCTTTTTCATGGACTGAAAATTTGTTTTAAACTTGGAACTGAGTAATCCAAAATGGTTGAAAGTCATGAAAAAACTTAAAGGACTGGAGGGATTCTAGGAACTATGGCAGATATACCCATACTAATTAGGGAGAATGAGGGTCAAAGGAGAGTCTGGTTTATCACTTCCTCAAACCAGAATCCAGACTGCACATTCAGTTTTAAGGCTTTGGGGATATGGCATTTCCTCTCATTTCTCATAACCCAGGTCCACATTTTAAAATGTCTGTAAATCTGAGGCCATGTGAGGCTGGCAGTATTTTTTCATTCACTAAACAAATGTTACTAGGCCCTGTGTATATGTTAGTTCCTGAAACATATGGTTCCTGTCCTTCTGAAACATACAGTTTAGTTCCTACTTGCAGTAACCATGTTATCCGTGGTTCTTGGAGAGAATGGAAGTTGGTAGACTTGCATTCTCAGTCTTCTTGTAGCCACGTTAGTGACCTGGACAACCATACAGAGTAAGTGTGCTTTTTTCCAGTACTTGGCCCCCACACATAGCATTGCTCTTAATGTCCTTTGGGGTAATAATTGACTATATCATCATAGAAACACACTTTTACTTACATGTGATACATCCTGTCCCTGCTGTAATACTGACTTAACTGATAACTTTTACATGATGTTGGTAATTTGTGTGCCTATTTATCTCTTCCCTTATCGGGATATTTCAAGAATAGTGAGATACCACAGTTTATCTTTTGGTCAGAAATTCTCTGTATTTCACAAGTGCATGAACCATAGGAAATGGTTGTGTGGCCTTTTGTGGAGGATGTTTTCGCTTAGTAGTTCTACCTTTCACTTTTTTTAAAGTATATATACTATCTGTCTGTAGGTCATTATTTATCTTTCCTGTTGTTGTTTCTGTTTTTGTTTTGTTTTTTTCCTTTTACTTGGTGTTGGCAGAAATGTTTCAATTTGAAGTATTAAAAAAGAAGTTTTATTTTTTAAAGATTTTTCCCCCTTGGTGATCTAGTTATATAATTCAGAAAAATAACATGGATTCAAAATAACTTAGATATAAAAGAAAGGATTTTTAAAGTGTAAAAACTGAGTAAAACAAAAGTTTTCTTTAACCATCCCCCCAAAAACTCATAGTTTGGAAAATTAATTATTTCTTTGCTAAATATTTAGAATTTTGTCAAGTAATATGATCATCATTAGTTTTAGGGATTGAAAACCACTAGAGCCATTTTTATAATAATACTAGAGATGAAACACTCCTGTAAAAACTATGTTTAGTCTGTCTCAAAGAAGAGTTGCCTTAAAACTGATTCAAGAGTGAGTATGATAGGTGCTCATGGTTTAGATGTTTTATAATGAAACTGTTAAGAGAAAGGGATGAATTTCGGCAATCATGTGAATCATTTGTTTTATGTAAGCATAGCCCCGGGAATCCTCAGCACTCAGTCAACCCTAGAACTCCTTAGGGACCAAAAGTGATGATTGCCTCTGATGTAGATTGTGGTCAGGAAAAGATGGGGACCCGCTGTGATTACATTCTTCTTTTCTTCTTCAGTGGAAGAAGGTAATGAGTTTACACGTCCATCAAAACCAGTTTAAGACCCTATACAAATATTACTGAATTAAAATGTTTTACTGAAATATTATTTGATATTAATCAAAACTTGGATCGATATTTGTTAAATCTGTGTATATACAAACATACACATGTATATAGTAACATGATGTCTTATAATGGGACCTGTCTTGTCTAAATTTTTTTAATGGTCTGTGTATTTTTAGGTTTTCTTTTTTTTTTTTTTTCCCCAGGGAGATGGGTAAATCAGTCAGTGCTTTCCTGAAAACTGGAACCAGTAGTGTATATATCTATATCATCTATCTATAAGAAGATTTATTCTAAGGAATTGTCTCACATGATTGTAGAAGCTGGCAAATCTGAAATCTGTAGAACAGGCTGGTAGGCTGGAAACTCAGACAGTTTGAGAAAGAGTTCCTTCTTCTCCAAGAAACTTCAGTTTTTGCTGCGGAAAGCCTTCAGCTAATTGGATGAGACCCACCCACATCAGTGAGGGTAATCTACTTAAAGACAGTGAGTCCAGCTCATTAATGGCATCTACGAACACTTTCACAGCAACATCTAGATTAGTGTTTGACCAAACAATTGAATACCATAGCTGAGCCAAACTGACCTACAATGTAACCATCACAGGGGATGAGGTATAATATGTTAACAAGCCCTTTCTGGTTTACGTGATAAGTTCATGTACACATGTTTTTCCTTTGGCCATAGACAGTTTAGCATTAGTTGGTTATTGGTATTTGTAGGCATAGGTCATCATTCATTTGTTCTTTATTCATTTTGTAATCAATTTATTTATTAAGAATGCACTATCTGCAAGAGACAATGCCAGGCAATTGAATAATTTAAAGAAAATGAATGACAGAGGCCCTGTCTTTTAAGTGTATTAATTTTGGTGGAAGATCGACCAGTATATTAGATGGATGTATAAGTAAATTTGAAGAGTGAAAATGTACATTTTTCAACCCTGTCAATTAAATGTCATTTTCCCCATGAGCAACCAAAAAAAAAAAAATCATGTCAACAGTTAATAGGATAAATTACTATACTTATTAATTTAAGTATAACTCGTGTAAAATTGGATTATGAAAGGTATACTTGCCCACTGCACATCAATTTCATTTAGACAATGTTGGTGGTGAATACATTTTAAAGGGTTTGTATTTGTATTCAACCTATGCAAAGGTGATTCAGTATATACTCAAACAGGTCTGAAAAAAGGACTGTCATGTTTTATTGATAGTCTTGTTCTTCATATAGCATAGAACAGTATACATCTTCTTTACTGTCTCTGAATGGGTATTTTCTCACGGCACTTTCTCATTCCATAACTACATTTTGTTTCTCTTTTCTTATTCAATGAATGTGAACTGTCTGACTGACTTTCGAGGCCCTCTGTAAGCTCACCACACCTTGTTAATTCAAACATAAATCTTCTACTTTGTTAAGGCCTTGTAATTTAGAGCACCTTCACCCAGGCAGCATCTGTATTTAATCCTTTCTGTTTATGCAAATCTAAGCTGTCATTACAGGCCTAACTCCATGAAACCTTCCATGACGACTTTAACCCGCCTGGGGAGTTTCCTTTGCTGCACTCTGAGTTGTGAGCAATACCTAGTTGGCCCCAGACAATTAAGTACAGTCTGTTCTGCTACAATGCATTTTTCTGTAATGTGAATTAGCTTCTACACAATGGATAAATAGGGGAATTATGTTAGTAAAATGCGGAAATTGCTTCACATGTGATTTCCCCCCCCAGCATATTAATATTTAGCTTTACCAATTATAGCTGAATGAAAAGCAAACTACTATAGGCAAATGCAAAATACAATAGAGGGATACCCAGTCCACCAATCCACTTTCATCTTTTTTAAAAGAGGAAAAAGTTTATTCATTTTCTGTATAATTTTTTTTATTAGGAATTTTACATTATCCTTTTAGGCATATAGGATTTTTATAAAAATTGTTATGATTTTGTGTAGAACTCTGTGTTATAAGTTGTATAGATTTTAAGTGTTTCTACCAGGCTCTATTTTTGGAGGTATAAACTCAATTATATTTATTGTCCAATTTTTTAAAATGAAAGAACACATATGTTGCAATAGCAGCAACTGAGCACATGAATTTCAAACCACTGAATACTTATTGAGCATCTACTATGTGCCAGACACTAGTGCTAATGTTGGATGTATGACAAATGAGCAAGGGAGACTCAGCAGAAGTCTTGCATGATGGTAGTTTTATTGCTTAGCTCAGTAGATGAGGAGGAAGAGAGACAATAAGTAGTAACTGTGACCTTTGTTCATATTCCTCCCTCTGCCTGATATGCTCTCTCATTCCTGCTTTATTTAGCCATTTCTTCCAAAACTTCATCACTCAACTCAAACATCACTTACTTATATCAGCTTAAACTTTCAGAACATGTACTTTTTTTTATAGCACTTAAGGTTAACTGTAATTTTACAGTTATTTGTGAGATTATTTAGATAATATTTTTCTTTTCCTTAGACTGTAAGTTAAATGTGAATAGACATTGTATTTGTTTTTATCCCAGCAATGTATTCCCATTTCTTGGCAAGAACTTACACACACACGCACACACACACACATCCGTGTACTCTCACATACATACACATGACAGGTATTAATATATATTATAAGTGTAATATATATTATAAATAGATATATAGCAGGTATTCAATAAGTTTTAGTGCATGAATGAATGGATAAAAAAATTTTTCTTTATTTTTTTAACAACTAAATTTTGAATATTCTTGCTAGAGTGAGTCATTATTTTTCTGTCCATATCACTTTTGTTATCACCACATTTCCCCGTAGTGTATGAATTTGTGGAAGTTTGTGACATACACACACACACACACACACACACACACACACACACATATACCTGTATATATATATATTTTTTTTTTTTTCCTCACAAGTGTTGCCTTACAATCTATTTTTTTTTTTTTAAATTGGGGAACAGTGTGTTTTTCCAGGGCCCATCAGCTCCAAGTCGTTGTCCTTCAATCTAGTTGTGGAGGCTGCAGCTGAGCTCCAAGTTCAGTTGCCAATTTCAATCTTTAGTTACAGGTGGCGCAGCCCACCATCCCATGTGGGAATTGAACCGGCAATCTCCTTGTTCAGAGCTTGTGCTCTAACCAAGTTAGGCACCCAGCCGTCCCTCCAACAGCTCAGTGGCAGCTCATTGTCTTCAATATAGTTGTGGGGGGCACAGCTTACTGGCCCATGTGGGAAAGGAGCCGGCAGCCCTGTTGTTCAGAGCTCGAGCCTAACCAACTGAGTTTTATGGCTGCCCTATATTTTTGTTTTATAAATCTTTATTAAATACATTATAGAAAGAAAAATGTTATAGGCCCCAGAAATTCTTGTGGTTATATCTTCCAGAAATTGCAAAATTAAGAGTAGACAAAATCTAAAAACTTAGAGAAGAAAGTATAGAACGGTATTTTTGTTACACTTGACTACAGAAGGATAATTTGAACAAGGCCCTAAGAACAAACACTTAAAAGAGGTAATTGGTGATTTTTGGAGGAAGCTATTGATATTTTCATTAAAATTAAGACTATCTAAACATCAAAAGTCACCATCAATTAAGAGAACAGAAAAATCACAAACAAAAATCTTTGCAATGAACGTCAATGGTTAGGTATTCAGAATACATAAGGAAAGCCAACAACACAACAATAGGTGACCAACAACCCAACAGAAAAATAAAATAGATTAAAAGATATGAACTGGCAGCTTATAAAAGAGGAAACTCGTAGGAAAGTCAACATGCTCAATCTTACTAATAATTAGGGAACTACAAAGTAAAATAGTGGCATGTCATTTTGTAGTACTCATAATGATAGAAATTAAGGTTTGGCATCACTTAGTTTTGGTAGGAATGCAGAGTAGTGTTAGTATGCATTTCTTGTGAGAACGTCAATCATTATAGACACTTTGGAGACCATTTGGTAATGTCTAGTAAGGTTGAAGATATGAAGAATCAATAATCAAGCAGTTCCACTCCTACGTTTTACATTAAAGAAATTCACTTGTGTATCAGAATACATTTGAAAAAAAGTTCAATGCAGCATTTTTTTAAATAATGAATAACTGGCAACAATCTTAATTGCTTAATTGTTCCCAGATATACATTTATAAGAGTTTAAAACCATTTATTTTAGTCTTAAACATGCAAATCAAAGTTACATATTGTATATGGCTACATAATATGTATAAAAATGGATGCTGTGTACCAAATTTTGGATAGTGATTTCTTCTGGGAAGGGAGGAAGGAGAAAAAAAAAAAGAAATTGGAAATGAGTTATATTAGCTGCACGATTTAATATAGAGTAAAATAATATTTGTTCATTTTACAGAGAGGTTGTGCCCACAGTCACTCAGCCTAAGCTGTGCCCCAGGTCACATGTTCCCTGTCAGGGTGCTGACATCTTTAATGCATGTGAACTGTGCATTCTTTTCATACTGCATTCTCCCAAACACTGTTATTTGTATATCCATTGCTTCTTAGGTCATTTTGGCACCCAAGCTATAAGATATCTTTTAAAAAAATTAAAGATAGAAACTAATTTTCAGTTTGTTTCATCTATTACTTTTTCTCCCAAACTTAGTCGGAATTTCTTTCTTAAAATTTCACTTTAGTATAGCTCACAGCTTTTCTGAACATGCTCCCATCCTTTGCCTGGTCAAGTTATAACTAGGTCATGTTTACATTCTTGCCAGGGCAAATTTATTGTAGAAGGCAACCTTTACTGTTCATTTAATTAATTGTAATTTCAAACCTTGTACATGCTCTTTCCCACCCAATACAATTTGTAGGGGACAAGATTATTTTAAGTGGAATGTCATTCAGTCAAGTACATATGGATCACCAAGTACTTCTTGAAACACTCATCCCACCGCCAACTATTAGTAATTGCTTCACTGTCACTGCCTTGGATATAAGTTGATGTTTTTGTGAAGGTGGACTCTGATTTAGTAATGCACATAGTGAAACAGCTGGGTAAATACTTATTTAAAGTAGTGAGGAAAAACAAAAGATAAAGTAGTATAATATAATTGCAACATATCTAGTCATTTCAGGCATGGAATGCCAACTGGATTCTTAAGGGACTTTGGTGATTTAGAGTGCTTAGAGAATACAGTAGGATCACATATGAGTTTTACACCTTCTACGTATATAGCACAATTAATTACATGAAACCAGTTTCAGATATTCAGTCTACTATTGTAATCACTAAGTAATATGTGTGAGGAAAAATTTCATTTAAAATATTTTATTCTAAGACTTAGTTCCCTCTTTGAGAATTCAAATGTTCCATTTATTCATTTTTATTAGTTATGTACTCTTTTGTATAATACAGTAATTAAACTGTTGTTATCTAACATTCTAAAAATCAACCTAAGGGATCAGCTTACTTAAATTACTTACTGCTTGAGAAATATTTTTGCAAGTTTTAGGACCATTATTATGTTTACTTGAGTAAATAAAGTGTATTTTCTGGCTATATATAGTTTTGATAAGAAAAATCTAATGGCCAGGAAATTTCCGGCTATCAAGTAATGTAATAAAAATAAAATAATTTAATTCTATTTGCTTTTTAGATGACATTTGAAATGCTAATCCTATCCTTTTGTTACTTTCTACCTTTAAAATATTCTGGTATCATAGGCGCAAATGAGATTTCAAATCAAAATCTGAGAGCAGAACAACTTTCCAATTTACCAAACAAAATACATCATTTTTTATGCAGAAGGTAATCTCAACTTAGTGAATGCAGAATGCCACTTAATCAAAATAACACTTAAATAATTAAAGAGTTATAAAACAAAACTAGGAAGGGTGAAAGAAACAATAATTGTAGTTGTGTCTGCCTTTTGCCTTATATGTTATTGCCTTTAAAATAAAATTTCATTGCTATTCCAATTTTCTCTTCAGTCCTACCTGGATTCGCATTGCCCATAGACTTGGGCTGACTGTGTATTTAGTATTTTAATACCTATTGAACTAAAAGTGATTTTGTTTTTTAAATTCACAATCTGGATGTAGGAACTGACCAATAATGTCTGACAGAGGATTATCTTTATGCAAACATTGTTTTACAGATCATGTTATAGATGTTTCATTATTCTTTTAACTATATTAATACATTTTTATCTGTGAAGTGTCTCACAGTCAAAATTATATATTTTTTCCTTTACTATGTCTTCATCATTTGGAAATCTTTAACACTGAAGCCAAAACTTAATATCCTTTGCTTAATACGTGCAATGAAAACAAAATAAAATAAGACTTAAATAGCAAATAAATTTTAAATGAGAAAAAAATGTTTCAAAGTAAAATATTCAACTAAAATAGTGAACAAGTGAGATAAGGACTGTTCTTCTTTTCATACATGATTACATAACCTCCATATTTTTTTGCATTCTTGCATTTCTGATCTTTTGAAAAGTACCAAATTTATATAGCACAAATGTAGAATTTTAATCTACAGTACAAGTATAGAAGATCAGAGGAATATTTTAATATGTAAAGTGTCTTTAAATTTTTATAAAGTATAAAATAATACTTTCCCCCAATTATGCTTTTCCTTATGTTTAAATTTAACAAATGTAAAGGGTATGATCTCTAGATCATTTTTTCCCTTTTAAATCGTCTCCTCTGTACTACTTATTACCTCTGATTGAGCCTGGGAAAACAATTACCATCATTCTAATTGCTGGCTAGTTTGGTCTGCCAGCCTGTACTTGGTCCAAGGAGCAGATCACAAGAAAGGTGTGAGTTAAATAATAAAAGAGGGAGGTGGGGTTGGAAGATTTAGTTTAATATTGTTATTTTTATTTACTGTTTTTGAATTTGACTAAGGTAAATTAGTGTAACATTATATTAGCTAATTTTGATGTGACCATATCATGTTCATAAAATATCTTAATAGTCGATGATTATTTATCCAAAGGACAATTCATCTATTAGAACAGCATGCTTTTGAAAATATTTCCCTAGAACATTATCGATTTTCTTTAACTTAAGGATGTGGCACTGATTTGGCCATGCTCTTCTGTGTTTGATTTTTGTCAAATCAACATCAAATGCTGCTATGAATCTCTGAAAACACACACAGATTACTTGCCTTTTAAGACACTATAATATCCTTTATAAAAGTGTTCAACATATAAGATTAAGTATTCATTTTTATTAGCTCAGTAATGTATGAGATTAAATCATAGTCCTTTTTTCTTTTTTTCTTTTTTTGTCTTCGGACTACTACTTCTTATATTTTGGTAATTTTGTTTATTTATTTACTTAGCTGTTTTATTTATTTACTCAGTTTCTTATTGCAATTTTATTTATGCATTTTAAAAACTTTGTTTACAAACTTAAAAATTTAACACTGATTGAGTACATATTGTGTGCAAGACAAGTACCAAATGCTTAACTTTCTTGGTCTCATTTCAGTCTCAGAACAATCCTATGAGATAAATTCTTTTTAATCTCCATTTTTGTTTGAAAAATGGAACCTCAGAAAAATTAATAAATGACTGCATAGCTTGTATGTTGTGGAATAAGTTATTTCCTTTTATCTTGCATAGCTTTACTATATCAAATAAAGTGTTCCATTGTAAAAGGGACTTTACAAACCAGAAGTTGTTCCTTTTTATTAAAATAAGCATCTTTGCATCTTGTACCTGTAGATGTGAAAGTAATATTGGCAATGTTCAAACATCTAAGTGGCTACTATAAATTTTCTGAGAAAATAATTTTATGAAATACATGTCTCGAAACCACTAGTATTTGAAGAGATCAGTATACTGGAGGCAAGAGGCTTAAAATCCTAGAAAGTTACCATGGCATAATTATTTCATGTTTGAAAATGAGGTGAATGCATCAATAAACACAAACATTTAAAATCATTTTCACATTTATATTAAAAACAGAATTGTCATTTTGTTAGTCTGTACCAATGTAGTTTCATTAAAAGAAAAATGGTATTGCAGAAGTATGTGAACTTATAATGTGTAGGTTAGAATGTGATTAATTTTAAGCAAGATAATACATTAGAAGACTTTTAAAGAGTGAATTTCATTATTTTTTTTACTTTTAAGACTTTTATTAAAAATATAGTCAGCATACAATATTATATTACTTTCAGGTGTACACAATAGTTATTCAACATTTGATACCTAAAAAAAGTGATCACCATGATAAATCCAGCAACCATCTGACACCGTACCATGCTATCACTATATTATTGACTATATTCCCCATGCTGTATGTTACATCCCCATGACTTACTTCTTTTATACCTGGAAATTTGGACCACTTATTGCCCTTCACATTTCCCCCTCCTTTTAATTTTTCAGTTACAGTTGACGTTCAATATTATTTTATATTAATTTCAAGTATACACCATATGATTAGACATTTATATAATTTAAGAAATGGTCCCCCTGACTAGTATCCACCTGACACTATACATAGTTTTTACCATATCATTGACTATATTTCCTATACTTTACTTTATATCCCCAGGGTTATTTTGTAACTACCATTTAGTACTTCTTAATCCCTTCACCATTTTCACCCTGACCCTAGCTCCCCTGCCATGTATCAACCTGAAAAATCAAGTATGCATCTGATATCATACATAGTTGTTACAATATTATTGACTATAATCCTTATGCTATAAACTACATCCCCATGACTACTTTGTAACAACCAATTTGTATTTTCTAATCTCTTCCCCTTTCACCCACCCCCAACCTCCCTGCCCCCAATCTGGCAGCCATCAAAATGTTCTTTGTATCTATGCGTCCGTTTCTGTTTCTTTTTTGTTGTTGTCATTTGTTCTTTAGATTCCGCATATAAGCTAAATCACATTGCATCTGTATTTCTCTATCTGACACTCCACTCAGCACAATACCCTCCAGGTCCATCCATGCTGCCGCAGATGGCAAGAACCCATTCCCTTCCATGGCTGAGCAAGATTCCATTGTATATATGAACAACCTCCTCTTTATCCATTCTTCTATCAATGGACAGCCAGGCTGCCTCCACATCTTGGCCATTGTAAACAATTCTGCAGAGAACATATGGATGCACACGTCCCCTCGAAATAGTGTTTTGGTTTTCTTTGAATAAATACAAGGAAGTGGGATTAATGAGTCCTTCTTTGTCTTTTGTTATAGCCTTTGTTTTAAAGTCTATTTTGTCTGTTTTGTCTGGAGTAAGTATGGTTACCCCAGCTTTTTGTTTATTTCCATTATCATGAAATAACTTTTTCCATTCCTTTACTTTCAGTCCGTGTCTGTCTTTCAACCTGAAGTGAATCTCTTGTAGGCAATGTATATGAGGGTTTTGTTTTCTTATCCATTCAGCCATCCTTTCTTTTTGATTGGAGCATTTAATCCATTTACATTGAAAGTAATTGTTGATTGATATGTAGTTATTGCCATTATATTATTCATATTTTTTATCTTTTTTTTTTTTTTTTTCCTTCTTAAAGAAGTCCCTCTAACATTCCTTGTAATACTGGTTTGGTGGTGATGCACTCTTTTAGCTTTTTCTTGTCTGGGAAACTCTTTGTCTGTCCTTCGATTCCTAGTGATAGCCTTGATAGGTAGAGTACCCTTGGTTGTAGGTCTTTCCTTTTCATCACTCAGAATATTTTGTGCCAATCCCTTCTGGCTTGCAAAGTTTCTGTTACGAAATCAGCTAGTGGAGGCCCAGGACAGCTACTGCCTGTGACTAGCTTGAGACTACCTAGTCCCAAGGAGCTACAAAGGAGCTACAAAGTGATCTATCACTGGTTGCTGCTTGTACTGTACCTGGAGGTGCATGGGAGAAGCCACGCCTTGAACCGAGGATGGCTGCCACTAGTACTGAGTATGAGGTAGCTCTGCAAAAAACCAGGACACTCAGACCTGCTGCCACCTGCCAGCTCCCATAAGGCTCAGCTGATAATAATGCCTCCTGTGGTATGCAAGTTGGGTGAGGCAGGGTCTCAGTGAGTCAGCAGCGTGGAGCAGCAGAGTTCTTCAGGCCAATTAGATTTAGATTTTGCCTGTGGTAGCAGGCTCAACACAGGAAAGATGGCACCTGTTTGCCACCTGCATAGGAGGAAGGCTATATGCAAGGAAAATGGGGACTTTCCTCCAGCCCTCATCCTGAAGTTACACAATTCAACCTCTACCCATATTTCACTGGTGACCTCAGAGTCACCACCCCTCTGCCAGAGCCCAAGATGGGTGCCTCTGTGGGCTCTTTTAGTGGACGTCTGGGTTTCCTGCAGCCTTCCATCCCACCCAGATGGTTAGAATCCCCACTGTTTTTCACAGCCAGAAGTTGTGGGGTCTCCTCTTCCCAGCACCAGTACTCTGGCTGGAGAGCCTGGTGTGGAGGGCTGGGGTCCCTTACTCCTTTGTGGGAAACCTCTCTGGCCGAGATATTTTTCCCAGTTTTTAACTACCACACATGGTTGTTGGACCAGCCCATTTTGTATCTCCGCCCCTCCTACCAGTCTCCATGTGACTTCTTACTATCTTTAGTTATAAAACTTCTGTTTAGCTAGACTTCAGATGGTTCTCCAGGTTTATATTTCTATAATTTAGTTGTAATTTTGATGTGTTCATGGGATGAGGCAAGCATAGCATTTATCTACTCTACCATCTTGGATCTCCTCAAATTTTAGTAATATAACTTTATAAGTTATAGGTACCTTTTGGGAGTTGATGAAGTTAGTGGTCCCCCTTCCCCCTGCCACCCTAATAAGCATAGAAGCATAAACAAAATAAATAGTGTCTGTAAGTTCCAGTAGTGTGTAGATCTCCTGAAATGTCCATGGATTTACTTTGAAAAACCTAACACAATCTCTTGAAAATATTCACTCAAGAAGTATTATGTAGAAAACTTTTGCATTGTTAATGTACCTGGTTTGATCATATCCTTAATAAAAGATGTGAGGAATGAAATGTATTTTAGAATGTGAAAGGTATCTTGATTTTACAAGAACTTTCTCTGTACTTCCTATGGCATCTTTTTCAAAATCCAGTGATGTTTGTAATTGCAAGTAATAGAGAATTCTGATAATACTTTTAACATTTGCCAGCCATTAATCTAAGAATTTTACACATACTAACTCATTTAGTCCTCACAATAAGGTGATAGAGTGATATTTTTCTCATTTTACAGATGAGGACATTGCAGGTTAAAGACGTTAAGTAGTAAATAGGCCAAGATCACATAGGAAGTAGTTGAGCGGGGCCTGTAATCTATAACATTAACCACTTCACTAGATAAGACATGGAGCCTAGCTAAAGATTTCTACATAAATGTATGCATATTTTGTTGTTGTAAGGTCAAACTATTTGGTGGCCCTTTCAAAAACAGTGGGAGTCTAATATTGGTGAAATAGAAGTTCACTTCTCTTTCATTGGTACTTAAAGAATACACTTGATCTTCATATTAGAGGTAGTGCTATTAACCCAACATTAACTGGGAAATAACTTACAGCAGTTGGACTAATAGATGTCTGATGTCCTTTTTAGTTGTCAATATTTAGTGATTCTTTAAAAAAGTGATCATTTTGGGCGAGGGAAATAAATAATTGAAATTAGAATTGATCTCATGAATAAATAACTTCGGCCTCTGACAATTTTGGAAACACTGTTTATAATGAACTAAAGTATGAAGCTTGTTTAGACAATTTAAAATCAGAAATAGGCTTGGTCTTAGCTGAAAATTTTATTTTTACAATATTGATTTTGAAATTATTTAGAACTTAGCTTAAAATATTTAGTGATGCAGAAAAATTGAAACATTCCATAAAGAGGATACAACAGGCCAATATATCTTTCATATTCAAGTTGTTTGTATTAAAAGCAATCACATTATGTTTTTCATTTCAGTGTAAAATAGTTAGAAAGTTTATAGGTAGGACATACCATAAGAAAGTCTGAAGTCATCAGTCTTTATGCTGACTACCTGAGCTGTGTTCAATTTTCCAAAGGAATAGAAATCAACATTACTCTGCATTTTAAATGCATTTTTCTGTTCTTTTTGAAAAGGGACCCCATAGTAATGTAGTTTGCAGATGTGGGGAAAATGTGGGGTTTCTCACATTTCTGGAAAGTTCTTGCTTAGTCCTTAGTGGGGATACATGTCCTCAGTCCTCCCTCTTGCCAATTTAAATGAAAGCGATGCATGATTTGTGACCAGTTGTGTATATGTAGAAACTCACCTTTTAAAAAATGTCATTACTAGCTTGTGAACATAAAAACACTTATTTATCCTTATTCCTCATTCATCTTTATCACACCTGTCAATGTCCTGATTGTAATAGCAGTATATTTTTAAAACCAGTACTGACCAACCAACCACCATGATGTTTTCATGTATAGGGCACCGTAATTGAAAAGAAAGACCGATATTTAAGTAAGCGAGCTTTACTTGATCGAAATATCTTTATAGAAAATACATTTGATGTAGTGCATATGTTTATTATTTATATATAGATGGCTTTAAAAATATTGTCTAGTTAAGGATCCTAAATAGTTATTAGTTCAGTGAACAAATGTACATCCATATCTATATATCTATATCATCTATTTCTATATCTATATATCCATATCCAAATCTATATCTCTATCCAAATTATTATATATATGTCTCTCTATATCATATATATATATATGTATACATATATATATATAAAATCTGTGACATTGCTCATTATTTTTATATATTATTTTGTAGTTGGAGTTTATTTAAAATATCATCATTAAAATCTTATTGAATAGAGTATTTGTTTTTCATCCCCATCACAAGTAAAGCATTTGATTTAATAAAAGCTCCCACAACCGTGACAAAAACTTGCTCAGTTGATTAGCACGAATGAAAATATGAAAGATTTAAAGCAAAGCTGTCAAAGCAATTAGCACTAAAGTCTTACTATCACTGAATAATGAAAATCCGTGCCTGGAACACTTCAAATGTACCTAAGAAAAATGTACTTATGCAAAAAGAAATGATAATGAATAAAAGAAATGGATAATAAAAGCCAACATAGGAAAAAATGTTCATGTAGTATTTTAATATATTCTTATTACTATATTTTAGATGTATCAAAATCATGATCATGCAGGGTTTCTGCAAAAAGGTATATTTATAATGTTCAATTGAATTGTTTATTTAAGTACAATATGCTCAATATCTAATTGTTTGAAAATGTTTCATTTTACAGTGACTCTGTGGGATTTAAAAAATCTATTTGGGATTATTTTCTTTATAATTTAAACTACATATTTAAATTGGAATATAGATATTGAAGCTGCAAAAGAGGTTAACAGTAATTTAATATTAATATACACTTTTAATGCATTTCAGTTTTAAAAATCTACAATACATTGATAGTTTCAGAATATCTTGTGTGATTAACGAGACACTTGGTGCAAAGAATAAACTGGAGAGAAAACGCAGGTAATCATTTTATATTTTTATTAAACCACCGTTCTAAGAGATAACCACATAGATTGATTTCTTCCATTTGTTCATTTATTCAATATTAAACATTTATTTATCCTATTTGAACAACGTATAAGGCATTGTGAAAAACACTAAGGTCAGTTAGACATGGATCTGATGGGCTTGTGTTCTAAGGAAGTGTTTATGACCAACACACGATATATCCCAAAGCATTAAGCAGGTAGAATGCAAATACCATTCGAATGTATATAAAAAGCTGTATGACTTGAAAGGAGAGATTTTCTTCACCTATATGTTCTATTTTAATTTGTTATGAAATATGTGTGTGTGTGTATATATATATATATATATATATATATATATATATTAATTTGAAATGTTTTTGCCTATAAGTAGTAATCAAAGTATCTTAACACAGGGAATTCATTGAGCCATATAACTAAAAGAGTTGACATGGAGAGCAATGACCAAATAGATTAAATCATTGCTTCTACTCTATTTCTCTCTGATGTTATCAGCTCTGCTCTTTTCCATGACTGGTAGGAGGGTGGCAGGAGTAAATTCTGAGACTCACAACAAGCTCTAGAAGAAGAAACGCTACCACGGTATTTCAGATCTATCTTGATTAGGGTGCCTAGGATACATATGTATTTACTTTTTATCTATGCCCAGGATGAATGAATTTGCATAATGGCTGAAAAGAATCAAGGCTCATACCTGAAGTTGGAAATGGGGCTTGTTTTTTCCTGAGCATTCAGCTTAATGGGAGAGTTTTGGGATACTGTACCCAGAATGAATGCATTGTTGGAGATGGGAAAGGCAGAATGGGACTTTTTAGTAGGTAGCCCACTGAAATGTGATTTAAACATTCAGATATCAGGAGGGACATTCAGGCAGAGTGGATTGTATGAACATATGGAGAAAAGAAAGTATCCATGTGTAGAGAGCACTGGCAATTTTAGTTTGTCTGGGTAGAGCTTGCCTGAAGAAAGTTGTAGGAAATAACCGCAAAAGGGTAAATTAGGATCAGACGGTGGAAAACCTTGAAAGCTGGGCAGTGAAATTTGAATTTTATTCTGTAGATGATGGGACACACTCAATATTTTGAGCAGTAAATCAATAAGCTCAGAGTTGCTATCAGTATTTGAATTTGTCAGTGCCATTTTTTAAAAGCTATTTCGAATGAATCATGGTTTTGGCTTTAGTACCTGGTTGAATGGTGATGTAATATTCTGACACAGGGAACATTCTGAGATTAGGCAGTGTGTGAAAATCTAGCTTTGGTGTCTAGGAAGATGGTCGTTTCTTTACCAGAAAGACAAAAACCACAGCAGGGAAAAATTTGAGGGAGGAATTGACGGTGAGTCAGTAACTGGATATACGGAATTATATAGAGCCATTGGATTTTAGAGCCCTTGGAGTTCAATTTTTCAAAGCTTTTTTATTTTACAGGTGAATAATTTAACATTCACAGAATGTAGTCACTACTCAATTCACATTGTTTTACATTTTGGAGCTAGTTTTACAACCTGTTCTCTTGCCTATGAACTCAGGACTCCATTTTTAACATGCTACCTTCACGTTTGATATACAGATTGATATGTTTTGCCAGAATAATAAATAATGCTTAACATTTATTGAAGATCACTTTAATTCAGGAGTTATGTCAAGCCATTTTAACTTGTATTAATAATATTTACTTGATAAGTATGATAATTAAGGTCTTAGTATCTAATGTTGCTGAATACTTACAACATGACCTTTCACTGTCAAGCAATTTGCATATATTATATAACTGCTTTTCATAACCATCCTTTGGTAAGTAGTGTTGTTATTCTTATATTAATGATTGGAAAATTTACATTTGAAGAGGTTATGTAATATGCCTAAGATCATACAACTTAAAGGGGCAGAGGAGGATTTGATTCCATAAAAGTATTGTACTCAAGCCAGTTGCCATCAAAGTAAATCTTTAAAGTGGTATTATAGCTTGGTGGAGGAGAGAGCATAGACTGTCAACACTGACATTTGGAAATTAGAAAGGTCAGACTAAGAAATTTACCTAGAGGTCAGGTCTAACAGGGCTGATGATATAGATATCACAGTAATGTACATTCCGATGGGAATTGAACCTGTGAGTTTGGGTTGTGTTTACAAGGGACAATTAGGGTAAGGGAAAAAAAGAGGGTTAGTGTCAGAGTTTGTGGCCAAAGAATAAAACCAAGCTACTAAAACATTAGGAAGGCCATTAAGAATGTTCAGTGACAAAGAATGCAGTGGAGATGAGATGTGCAAAACGAAGAAGGTGGCCAAATTCTCCAGTGCTACAGTCAAACACTTACTAGCGTTGATGACCAGTAAGTCACTGGAAGCCTCTGAGGACACCAGTTTTTACCATGTGACAGTTACAGAAAGCACTGGAAATAGGGTTAATGAATAATCACAATGGTTATTTATATTTGGAGGAGATTTCTTTGGAGAAAGAAATCTTGAAGAATCACAAAGGAGATAAAAAAGGTAATGAAGCTTGATATTGGAGGTTATGGAAAGAAATAGAATGGAAAGCACTAGTGGAAGAAAAGCTCTAAAAAGGAAAACTAGATACAAAAGAACATTCTGAAGTAAAGTGGAATTGGGAACAGTCTCATGGATGATCTCAATGCTCTCAGTCAAGTATGTGACTAAACCATCACTATGCTTTGGTGATGTTTTTGCCAAATACCACATATACCACAATTAGTAAATTCTCTAGAAACAAAGACTTTTAAAATTTGATCTTTGCTAAAAAGAGAAGCTACCAAAAATATAAATCATGCATAAAACTGAAATGCTTGATAAAAATGCACAACTTGTGATATTGTATACTAAGTAAATGTAAAGACAAAAGTGAATTTATTCCGTAAACTCGTGAAGTCTTCAAATTTCCACTCATACGTTTGCTCATTCTGTTTTCTTTTTCTTTCTCGCTGATGACCTTTTACAAGTATGAAATATCCACCTTCTCTTTTCACTCTTCCTCCATGAAGAATAAGAGCAGATTACATAGCCAATTTATAATAATAATTAACATTTATTTAACTTACTATATCCCAGACAGTGTTGTAATTGTTTAGACATAATAAATCATTTAGTACTCTCACCAACTCTGAAATATTATTTTTATCCAAAAATTGCAATTGAGAAAATGGAAATATAGAATTTACATACTTTCTGATGGATTCACTGTTTGCATTTTGCTATAACTAATTCAAACAAAATCACTATAATTATCACTTTAAGACTTTTAACTATGTGAGATTAAAAAGCTCCTTTTTATAAAATAGGGTTTTTCAACTAAAAAGAGAAATGTTGTATTGGATAGAAAGGACATTAATATCAGGTCTACTCTGCTGGTTCAGAAGGTAAAAACCCCAATACTGAAATGTCTTAGAAGGTAGAGTGTGGTGAAGTGGGAAAGGGATAAACTGGTCAAAGTCATAGGGGTAGAAGGTATAAGCTGTGTTCTCTCAGGCTGACCCTGTTTTTGACTTGGCAGGCCTCATTTTGACTGTTACCTTCTCACTGGAATATGTGTTGACAAACTACCTATTTCTCTGCAGTGTGCAAAAAAGCACACTAACCTGCTTTCCCTTTTTTTCTATTCCCAAATTGAAAGATTGATATTTTACATATTTACGTATTTCATGTGCTCTGCCATAAGTTCTCATGTGCCATTAATATTTAATTATTATAATAGCAAAATTCTTATGTATTCTTCCTGTAGCACTTTTCACCTGATAATGACATTTTGGGCAAATAAGTGTTTAATTAAAATTAGTCCTTCATGCTTGTATTTATCCTTCTGTATATGAAAATTACCGCAATAGATTATGTATTTCATTGAAAAAGAACTTCTAAAACTTATTCTTTATTTAAATGACAGTGCCAGTACCCTAAACAGTACTCTAGTTGTTTAAAAAAAAAATGTTAAGACATTAAAACCTCATCAGTGGTAGGAAGTGACTTGAGCAGTGACAAGAAGACAGTCCAATGAGTCATAAATAAGCTAAATTAATTCAGAAGCAGTGGGGTGCTGCAAAGATGTGGTTGCTACCTTTTGATCTGTGACAAAAAACAATTCCTTTTGTTCTTCCATTGTATATCGGATAGCCTTGTGAGATTTTTATCCACTACATTTACAGTGTTCAGTATTGGAATATAAAAGTGAGAAGAACCATGTTCTTAAAAAATGGTGGATTATAATGTGTCAGGAACAGTGGCTTAGAAAAGTGTATTAATATTTCAGGTTACTAGAGAACCAGTTCGTTGAATAATCCAAAACTGTATATATCTTCACCCAGAGCATTAGAAACTGAGGAAATTTTTCAGATATGTGACAATTCAAGATTATTTTTATTCATATATTTGTTTGGGATTATTATATTTTTATATTATTTCAAAAGTAGAGAAGCATAGGATTATTACTTTTCAAATACTTTACCATTTAGTTTAGAGATAATCTGTTTACTCACATTCAAATACAATCATCTTGAAGTTTATTTGTGCTTCTTCATATATCAATTTTGAAAAATTTTCTGACACTTTTATTTTATGATGCAAACTTTAATTGCATTGTTAAAGGCAAATAAGTATAAAATAGTTTTTAATGTATTAAATAGAGATAATCATAAAGTATTTCTTAATTACATTTGGTAGTGGAGTGAATAACTTACGTGGGAAGAGAACAACATTTTTAATTGATTCAGAACTTACACAATTTAACTCCCTAAACTTTGGATTTGGTTTAATTAGTGAATCTATTGGCTATAATTACTCTTTCTATACTGATAAAAATATGGTAGAAATTCTATTTTTATTTCTGATCAAGCAATTTGATAGTCCCTTTTATTAATGCATAAAGAAATAAAGAGGACTTCAACTTTTAGTTTATAAGCCCGCACGTTTTCTGTATATTAATTCTTATTGCTTAAATATTTGCTTTCTCCCTAAAACTTTTCTAGATACTTTACATGTGTTATCTAAGTTAATTTGCAACAATGACAAGACGTACTTTCTATTGTTATTCTTGTTTCAAAATGAGGGATCTGAGATAGACAAAAGTAACTTCAGCGAAGTTACCTAGATGGCAGGGGAGGGAGGCATAGGTTATTGTAAATCCTCTAATTATACTTCTTCCAGATTTGTCCCCTTCCAATAAAGTTAGGACTATTAAGTTCATGGACATTTGAGAGCCACAACTTATCACCTGATTTTCTGGATTTGTCGGTAATAATGTGGGCATGAAAATAGAGGGGAAAATGTATTCACTAGGAAAGCTTCCATTGTTGGCCATGACATACTGAAAAGCACAGCATTTCTTTTGAAATTTTGAAAATTTTCTCGCCATTTCTGCTATACATCTTCTTTGGCAAAGGATTGAATTTAATATACTATATTTCAGTCTTTGTAGCTGGATGCCTGCTGTTGTCATGGTTTATATTTGTCAGGGGCTGAGAAGTACCTTTAAGATGTCACACAGCTTTAGGTCAACAGCAGGCTACCTGGCACTTGTGACTGCTTCCTGAATTACTACCTTCTACTATATTAGCCTAATGGTTCTCAAACTTCTATGAATTAGCAGCATTTTAGAAGCTACATGAAGATATTCCATAGCATAAATTGAATAAGGACATCATCATTTTTCCAAATCGTGAAGGAAAATAATACCTGCCGTTTCCTAAATTCTTAAGGTTTCAAAAAAATTTTTTTTTCTTTAAGTCTTGGCTTCTGCTCTTGTTTTCCTATGAAAGGATCTAGTCTGGCAGTTATATTTATATTTTGGCATAAAAGTTTGTATTCAGTTATTGAAGATGTGATGAAAATCACAAAATAGTTCAAGGGATAATTGTAGTTTTTTTCTTCAATGGTTGTTGTCTAAAGAAGAATCTGTACTTGTGTTGCTGGGCTCTTGAGGTCTTCTTTTTGATAATCTGGAAAATACGTAAGATGGTGAAGTAGCAGAGACGGTAGAGTGAGTTATATAAGAAAGATCATACAGCTAGCTGGATATTTTTAGAAGTAGATTTAAAAGATTAGGTCCAGTAAAATAATTTGAAATAATAGGTCCAGAAATAAAGATAAAAGGAAAATAAGAGGTAGTCTGGACTTACAGAAATGGAGAGAGAAGAAATTGTGAATCAGCTACTGTGTTGTATGAGACATTGTCTAAAGACAAATGTCAAAGGATATATATATATATATATATATATATATATATATATATATATATATATATATATAACTCTTTGTTGCATAAATATCCAAATTATCTCACCTACCCACCATTTTATCCCACTCCTACTGATTACCCTTTGTTTCTCTCTTGACAATTGGTGACACTTGATGTTTTTGGATTTTATTGTTGAATCTTACTTGTGGATTGGTGCTTTATGAATATGATAGCATGCAGAGATAGACCATGAGACAGAACAATAAGGAAAAGTTAGTGTTTAATATGTTTTTTTGCCAAAATCACAAAGACTTACAAATGTTTCACAATTTGAACATGTTGAAAAATCACCAATAACATCATTTTATTTTTTGTTCCTGGATTCTAGTCCTCAGCTCCAAGGCTGAATCTATTATCTACTCGGCACTCTTTATGAGGAATCCTGACCTTAGCATAATACTTATGTCTTGTATTTGATAGACTCTTCTCTGATACCAACTGTGCCAAATATTAAGTTTCATTAAATACAATAGCCAGTGCTATACCTACACTTGGAGTCAGTAAAGGCCTATTTGTTTAAAATGTGCCTAAAATTATTCTAAACTCTGTAAGAATAGGGAAAACAAAAGACTACTGTTCTTACATAGGATTTTAACATAATTGTTGATTTAGTTATAGTTATGCCCAACCTGTTTAATTTGAGGGATGTGGTATGAATTGGAATTCCTGAAACTACACTAGTATCACACT
Source organism: Rhinolophus ferrumequinum (assembly GCF_004115265.2). Classification (NCBI taxonomy): domain Eukaryota; kingdom Metazoa; phylum Chordata; class Mammalia; order Chiroptera; family Rhinolophidae; genus Rhinolophus; species Rhinolophus ferrumequinum. The sequence goes on from NC_046288.1 coordinate 43,780,635, forward strand.
ATTGTTGACCCATTCCTTTGAGGATGGCTTAGAATTAAACTATCTTGGAAAGCAGAAGAAACTTCTGATAACTCTGTTATCAGAGATACAACAATAAATCAGAACTCTTTTTGATTTCTTGGATCCTATATATTGGAGGAGACAGATTCATAAACAAATTATAATTGCATCTTTCTATTACAATGTTATACAAATGTGATAAATGTTTAAAAAGAGGGAAGCACAAGACAATAAGCTGAGAGTTGTTTTAACCTTAAAGGGCTGCTAGACATAGAGAGCGAATCTAAATGGTGAGGATTAATTAGGTTGAAAATTTTATAGTGAAGGGTGAGGCAAGGTAAGTTCGAAAAGCAGAAGTATAATCGAGATAAAAAGTAGGAATGAGTCAAACCAGAGGATTATTAGTCCGATATTAAAATTTTTGGGGAAAGCCAGGGTAAAGCTAGAGATGTTGATTACCAGAATTTAAGATGGTGGTTCAAAATGAGTTCATGAGTACAACTCAAACTACAAATAATAGGAAAATTAAAATAGTTACACATAGAAAAAAATAAGTATGTGATACTAGATTATAAAACAGTATACCACATATTTAGAGACTTGGCATAGCTGTTTTTGAAAATAGAACCCTCAGTGAGACATTTTATTTAGGTCATTACAAGTTTATAGCATTTTTAAAAATCAAAGTGAGAATAATACTCATAATTTAATTCCCTGCTAATATAGGTGAAATGCAAATGTTAAGTTTAAGGAATATAATTCATTTAAGCTTTCCTTTTGTGATTTCTAAAATAATTTTACAAAAATAAGCTATTGCAGTAAAAACAGGTCTAAGGCAAAAGGACCTAATTGTGTTAGTATGATTAAAATACAGGTATTTTTCTGGCAAATGTTAAAAGACTTTTAAATATCAGCTTTGGAAGCTTATTTAAAGAATCATTGTAGAACACCTTGATTTAAATAACACATAATTAACCTATATAGATAGTTTAATTAATTTACCAGTGTTAAAGCAAATTAGGATCATAATATTCTTGGGCTGGGATCATGTAACTTTTTAAAGTAAATATAATTTTTGTTATATTTTTAATTTCTGAGACAATTGCTTGCTAGAAACATCAATTTGGTGAAATTATTAGACTTCATTCAAACATTGTCTTATATTATCCTTATGTATAATTTTATTATAATTAGTAGTCACAAAAATAAACTTCACCTTGCATTATGAAACCAATTAAAATAAAATTCACCAATATAATTTTGAAGTTTTTATATATCTCTGTTAAATATACTTACAAACTCAAAGAATTGCAAAGCTGCTAAATATTAAAGCATCAATAAAGTAAATCATTTAAAATTTTCTGTTTATTTTAAGTGTATGATTACTTCCTAAATACATTTTCCAATCACAACCATTAGAAATGTGTTAATTTTAAGGATATTATTACAAAGATACGAATTACACAATGAATTTAAGAAATCTACAAGACTAAGGTTGTGCATTGTCATTTTATTAGCAGTTATCCATGCAATAATGACTAGTCATTTATGCAAAAAGATAATGAGAAAGACAGCTTATGACAAGTTTATTTGAGAAATAGCCAAGTTACTCTCAGAAAGAAAAAAAAAAGATATCATTTGAAACATTGTGGAGTTGCTATAAACCATTATGTTGTTAAAATGCAACATGAAGGTCTCCACATCACAGCAAAAGTTTTATGTGGAGCATGAGAACAGCTTCTTCATTCTCAGTACATACTAAGCATTTCTTCTTTACTCATTAGTTAACCTTCATTTATGCTTTTTTACTTGCTGGTTTCTGTGGATGTGAATCATTACTGTATGTATTTTTCTCATGTCCCTCTCATGTTTTACTCTAAGTTCTGAGAATAAACCCTTTGGTTTAATTTTCCAGGCTGAGTCTTCTGTAACAATCGATTTACCCTGGAATCCCCTTTCCTTTCCTCTTCTCTTCTCCCCTACCCTCCCTCTTCTCTCTGTCCCTACGATATTTTTATCTCACTTAGAGGGTCTACTAGTCTCCATTCTGGTTGATATCCAAGATTCCCTTTGGCTATTATTTATTTTAAGGTTCCTCTAAAAGTTGCTAGATTTTCTCACAGTCCCAGCATCTAGGCTCATACCTAATCATCTGAAAGTAAAGGGATGGGGGAAAATAGTTTTCATAAAAATTGAAACAAACAAAAAAGCTGGAGTAGCGGTATTTATACTAGACAAAATAGACTTTGAAACAAAGGCTATAACAAGAGACAAAGAAGGACCCAGTAATCCCACTTCTGGGTATTTATCCAAAGAAACCCAAAATGTTATTTTGAGGGGAGGTGTGCATCCATATGTTCATTGCAGCATTGTTTACCGTGACCAAGAGACAGCCTGAGTGTCTGTCAATGGAAGAATGGATAAAGAGGAGGTGGTCCATATATAAAATGGAATATTGCTCGGCCATAGAATGGAATGGATTCTTGCCATCTGCAGCAGCATGGATGGACCTGAAAGATATTGTGCTGAGTGGAGTGTCAGACAGAGAATGACAGATGCAGTGTGATTTTGCTCATACGTGGAATTTAAAGAACAAAATAAGCAAACAAAACGGAAAAGAAAAAATACTGAAAAGTTTCTATTAAAACCTACTTAAATAATTATTATGCCGATCTGCCCTCATGAAAAGATATTCATAACGTAAAGTGACCATTTACAACTATTAAACACTCTCAGCTTTCTCTTGCCTATTATATATTATTTTCTTAAAAGCCTTTTAAATCATATCCTTATTAATTGGAGTTGCTTTTGATAATCAGTGTAACTTCCAAATAATAAAGATGTTTTAAGTAAAAGCACTTCAGATGTTTTTCTGCACTTAGAAATAAATTCCACTGTGTAAGTCCCTTGAAGTTGTTATAATTATTACAGCCTGTGGGGATTAGTATATTGTAAGGAGATTACTTGACTTCTTTACTTAGCAGCACAATGAGAGAGGGTGTACCATGAGAATACAGAGCAGTAAATGTTTGCGTGGTACAATTAGAAGAGTTCTGGATAAACATGTTATGTTGCAGTACCCTCTTTAAAATACACCATCAAACAATTTTTATTGAGTACTACTTTGTATATATTATTTACTATGAGGGATAGAGAATATAGAAAAAAATATAAGACATGATTTCTATTCTCAGTTACTATAAACAGTTTGAGGAAGGGATATGTTTATGTTGGTATAGGCATTTTATAGAATTTTCAATAGCATTATTTAAATACTGTGTTTCCCTGAAAATAAGACCTAGCCGGACAATCAGCTCTAATGAGTATTTTGGAGCAAAAATTAATATAAGACCTGATCTTACATTATATTATATAAGACCTGGAATTGTATTATATTATATTATATTATATTATATTATATTATATTATATTATATTATATTATATTTAAGACCCGGTCTTATAGTAAAATTAATATAAGACCTGGTCTTATTTTACTATAATAATATAGTATTTAATATGTTATATGTTAATATAATATAAGATAATATAATATTGGGTCTTATATTAATTTTTGCTCCAAAAGACACATTAGAGCTGATTGTCCGGCTAGGTCTTATTTTTGGGGAAACACAGTAATAAAGTCAGAGAAACTGAGAATCAGAGAAGTCAAATAGTTGCCAAAGGTTATACAGGTGGGAAATCACAAGTTGGAATTCAAATTTGTCTGCATAAAAATATCACGCTCTTTCCTCGTGTTAAATCAACTGGATAAAAAAAATAAAAGATGATCGCTCATGAAATAACATGGAGTCCTTCTGTGATGATGACGTCCATTGTGTCACTTATTCACTTCCATTATTCACTTTTGTGAGACTTATTTATGCTTGTTCTAGAATGTCACTTATTCATTTCCATTATTCACTTTTGTGAGACTTGTTTATGCTTGTTCTACTAGAACTCAGTACAGGTTAATGTAACCTAGCAAGGCTTTGCGGAAGAGATTAGAATCGAGTTGCATTTTAAAATGGGGTAAGATAAAGATACACACAGGAAAAATCAAAATATAAGAGAAAGAATTTATGAAAAGGCATGTAACTAGAAATATGCTCTTGGTGTTGTTCAAATTTGGAAGCCAATAAATCGATTTTGTCAATTCTTAGCAGAAAGACTCTTTTAGTAATAGCTTGGAAATAAGATTGGGTAGGACATAATTATAGTAGCTACACTGATAATGTACTAATCATGGGTACAGGATATACTTTAAATATATTAACATTTAATCTGCAGAGCAACCGTGTCAGAGGGGTGCTATAATGAACTCCATTTTATGGATGAGGACATGGTTGTGCAGAGAGTTTAAACAACTTTCCTCAAGTTCATGCAGCTAGTTAATACAAACTAAATTCAAGCCACACATTCTGATTCTACTTCTGTAGTCATATCCGTTAAACCTCCATTGCTCTGGGAAAATGATAAAATGTTACATGCAGCCTTGAAAGTCATGCACACCAAGCTACGCTTAGAACAGGAAAATGAAATGGTGACATAGAATTGAAAGGATGTATGTGCCTGGTACACTGGAGTTAGGTAGGGGGTGATGTACAATAAGATTGGAGAGTAAGATTTTAAAATTTGAGACAATTTGTGATTGGATATAAATATTGATGGTACAGTAAATATTAAAAATTTTTTGAGGTTTTGGACTCTGATGATTGGAACACTGCTGGTGTCAATTACTGAGCAGCTTGGTTGTGAGATCTCATTTAGAAGAGAAAGTTCAGTTTTCCTATTCTGATTTGAGCCACCTGTGAAGCTTCAAGAGCTTGATACCCAGCAGGCACATTTTCAAACACAGGACAAACAATCCACTGAAGAACACAAATATTAAGATATTAACTTGGGAGTTGTGTTGTCTAGTATATTTAACAAATATTTATGAGTGTAAAAAGTTGCTTAAAAAGTGCTACTCAGACTGGATTCTATGGATCTGTACTGGGCCACAAATTGTTACCAGTACGAATTAAGAGTAATTCATGTTTATTTTATTCTACAAGAGTATTTATCTGCAATTAGGGTTAAAAAATTTTCCTTATGACACATACTTTGAGAAGCATTTCCCTGAATGGTTACATCCCTTCAGTGTAATAACTGGTCAATAGCAAGTTTACCCAGATAGATTGAGGCAAGTTCCAGAATTTTAGGGTCAAGCTCACTTTATTCACTTTTGTCCCTTCCATTATCCCCTCCTGATAAGTAAGAGCTTGGGTTACCAATGTTCCAAAGTGCAATGTTCCTAGAAGTCTCAGACAAGTACTGGGTCAGAGCGTTGCTTTTCTGTAATGTGTGATTAAAGTGAACAATTAACAAGAATTCTGTAAAAGAACTAAAGTCAATCCAGACAAACCACGTCAGTATGTCATCAGGACTAAGCACAAAGTTAAGGGTTAAAAGTAAAGAATAGGAAAGAAAACAATCATTTTCCCTCGGTTTGAGAAAATAGTCAGAGTCATTTTCGTAGATAACTGATAGGTTGACGTGGTCAGTTAAGGATTCTTTGGGAGCATTGATTATACCTGTGCAGTTATCTGGTAGGCATCAGACTTGATTAACTCAATGTCAACATGAAGATGCCTTGCTTTATGTTTCTTAAGTTGTACCTGAACTGTTCCAATGCTTCCTGCGAATTCTCAGGCTATTACATAGGATTTTATGAGGAGAATTGTTTGAACCGACCAGGAATGGGGAGAGGCATGCATTATTTAAAGCAGTTACAGTGCACGGTTTTCTCCATTAGAAATGAATTGACATCCTCTTTCCTAGGCCCTTCTCTCCCCAGGTGGAATGTTGGGAGACAAGTTCTTATCTCTGAAGGCCTTGGAAGTTTTGGGGCTCTCAGGGGTCTGAGATAATACCTCCTGTATGGGTCAGCCTCAGTCCAGTGACCAATGCTCCAGATCTCAAACACAGATACCCACTGACGGGGCCCAGTGGTACTGTGGCCTACGAAAGAGCACAGGCCCTGGGTAGAGGAACTGTTCCAGTGAGCTGTAGACATGCAGGAAGGCCAGGCCAACACACCGGTTTTTTTCCCTATTTATCCAAGTCAGAAACAACACACCTCCATGATTAGATTATATCTTTTGGTCAAAGCAGCTGATAGGTTTGTGTAATATCTAAAGTTTCTCTGTAATCCTGAGTAAGGGGACAAAAAGAGGTGGTTATAGAAAATGCCATTTAATAATGAGTGGTCTGAAATGCCTAGAAAGTGAGACTCTCCAAAATATGAGGAGTACAAAGATACAAAAATAATCTGCATGTGCTAGGAGTTTACAGCTAGTTTATAGCAGAAGGCGTACTAAAAGTCTATAATTAAGAATATAAGCAAATGCCGTTGATGGACCAGATTTGGCCTTATACCTGGAACAACAAAAACCAGACAAAATACATGAAGTGTCCGTTTTCAAGACACTAGACATCAGTCAGCGAAGAACAATCTACCATAAAAGTTGGATAACAAGTGAGGTGAGACTTAATATTTTCTCAGTTTTAGTGCCTTGAGAATTTCCAAGACTTGGTGCTTAGAGGGGAACTCAGGTGGGGCCTGGTGGATTTTCTGTAATGAAGAGACACAGCTGAAAGTCTGGGGAGACAACAGCAGCTAGAGATTGTAGGACACAGTACGGGAAAAGAGAGCTTCACACAAAGGGAGCACCCCTGGGATCTGTAGAGCACTTCCCTCAGCTATTTAGCTGAGTACTAAGTAGTATATGTCTGAGGCAATTACCTGAGGCTGGTAAAAGAAATATCCACAAGCAATAGAAGTAGCAGTGCCTGATACTCACACAGGGCTAGAGATAGAACCTGTTGTAAGTAGCCATCCCCCTGTTAGAATGACAACAATAAAAAAAAGACTGACCACATCAAGTGTTGATGAGAATGTGGAGCAACTAGAACCCTCGTACACTGCTGCTAGGAATGGAAAATGGTAAAACCATTTTGGGACACAGTTCATCAGATTCCTAAAATGTCAAACATATTTCTACCTATGACCTTGCTGTATTGCCAAACATAGTATTTACCCAAGAGAAATGAAAACATATGACTTGTATACAAATGTTCTTAACAGTTTTAATTATAAGACCCAGAAACTGGGAACAAACTGAGTGGCCATCAGCCAGTGAATAGATAAACAAATTGTATCCATACAATGGAATATTACTAAGCAATATAAGGAAATGGACCATTGATGCATGCTATAGTATGAGTGAATGTCAAAATAATTATGCTGAGTGGAAGGAGCCAGACTAAAGGAGTGTATAGTATATGATTCAATTACCGTGTTTTCCCAAAAATAAGACCAGGTCTTATATTAATTTTTGCTCCAAAAGAAGCATTAGGGCATGTTTACAGGGGATGTCTTATTTTTTCATGTACAACAATCTACATTTATTCAAATACAGTCACGTCATCTTCATCTGGAGCATCATCATAATGTACTACATGCATCCGTCCGGCTGACGATCTTAACTGGGGCTTATTTTCGGGGTAGGTCTTATTTTTGGGGAAATACGGTAGTATAAAATTCTAGAAAATGAAACTAATATATAGTGATAAAAATTAGATCATTGGTTTCTTTGTGAAATGATGGGGTGTGCACTGGCCAGGAGGGATGGGAAGGAGAGATTACATAAACACTGAAGAAACTTTAAGAGATGATAGATATGTTCGTTTTCTTGATTGTGGTCATCATTTCACAGGTACGTACATATGCCAGAACTTATCAATGACTACTGCTTAAAAAGCGCAGGTTATTATATCACAGTTATCTCTCAAAAAGCTAAACAGGAATATAAGAAAATGACATTTGCCAAATGAAGGACGCAGTAAGTGCAATAGTTATTTAGAAGAGTGTGAAAGAGAACTAGAGACTAAACCACTCTCAGCTAAGGAAAGCTGTATAAAGGAGATGAGATATGTGTTAGAAATAAAAAGTAAACATTTTGAAAAGTAGACGGAAGATGAATGGGGATTTATTTAATACAAATAGAGTCATCAAGTGGAAATAATTATGTAATTTTCATGGGTTGAACAGGCTGTGATCTCAGGTAGAGTGACACCACTGGCGTTAAAGAGATGTGGACAAAGTAGTGAGACAGAACTTTTGAATGATGGGCTGAGGAGTTTGGTAGTATCTTTAGAGTATGATCTCTTGGGATTATCAGAATGGATCAGCCCTCTAATAGAAGGAGGTGCTTGTTAGAAGAGCAGGGGGTACCACACTGTGTCTTCAGAAGCACTTGAATTATGTAAATTGAGGAAAAAGAGTTATGAAGTTTTTTTTTTGGTGTTTTTTTTTTTTTTAACAGAGGATACAAACAAGTGTATGGTCATCTTAGAATCAAAGAGGCCGATTTGGTAAAAGAGATTCAGAAACAAGGGTACCGTTTTTGGAACGTTGGTAAGTGAATTCTTAGAGAAGAGGAAGAATACAAAGGCCCTGGCTTTATCAATGAGAAGATGTTAGTTTCTGAAATAAACACAATGAATGGGTCTCTGTTATGAACTGTGCTGAACATATCGATTACCAAGATGTCTTCTATGAGAATACATGGAGAAAGGAATCTCCTATTGAGATCGGTGATTTCCTATGAGGGGTGTTTCTGGAAGGCAAAGTTGGCCTGATATGTATATATTTTTTTCCATGAAAAGTGGTTTACTTTTGGACTTACTGTGGGAGTCCAGAAACTCTGAGGACTCCTAGAACCATTCCAAATACTGTTACCACTATGACAGTTTCAAAATTATTTTGCATCTTTAAACTTCGGAATGAGGAATATTTTGGAGACCTTAAAATTAGGAAGGACTTCCAAGGGAGGTCCATTTTTTTCCTTTTTAGTTTCAATAGGAACCAAGCACTTCAGAAGAGTATAACAAATCAAATGCAGTACGGGCCACTTATTCTCTGGGTACCAATTAATTAGGTTGCTCTAAGTCACATTCTTTTAGTTTATAAAAGAACAACCTGCTGTCGACAGATGAGTTAGCACTAGATGATGAGCAAAACATTAACAAAGGGGTTGCAAAGTGGTACTGGTACATGAAGCAATGATACAAAGCTGAAATGACAGACTTTATCAGCAGCATATTGGAAGTGCCCTCTGGTAAAATTTACCGTGATATTTTCAGATAAACCGTGTGTCCAGGACACATGGATAATGACAAGATTGTGAGCATCATCTCTGAATTTGAAAGTGATGATAGATATATGCTCAGCTATCAAAAAGCAGGTCATTTTAAAATAAGCCATATTTTCCTATAGTTACAGGGCAAGAGAAGAGAAAATAGTTTATAAAGGGACTGAAGATGTTGATCTCTGGCAGCTGATCTTTGCTATCTAAGTGAAATCACCAACTGTAGCAGCAGCCGCCACAAACTTGCTAATTTCCCTTTTAATTTGAAAGGTTCTTTGGACATATGAAGTATTTTTACCATGGGATGAATGGACTAGGCTTTCAGTGTCATATCCAGATCCCTAATCAAGTGTGGGAGCCATGATTGAAATGTGCCGGTAATTGTCATTTCAAATGTGGAGAACACTGTCGATGGGGTAAACTTAGGGACTGCACTTCTCTGAATATGTTGTAGGTCTTACCAAAACGATCACTGAGACCACTCTTTTATTCCTCTCATATCTCTTCCCACAAACCTCCTCAAAACATCGCCTCTTGTCACTCCTTGAAAAGTTCACTCTGACGGTGGAGGTTACATCCATCATTGTAGTTGTAAGCCTAGAATCGAGGGAGCTATTACTGCTTTTCCTCACAAGACTAGCTCTTTTTGTACATTTTTCATTACAAATTGTGCTGAAACCATAAGATTTCTCAAAGCAGGTCATAACATATGTTATATTTCAAGGAGGATGCACAGTTCTGGTTATTCTGGCTACGCTTTATTTGCCTAGGGCAGGCATGGCATGTAGCACTGATGGCCTAAATGGAGCTATTAAATTTTTTGAACACATTATTTTATTTTGACAGTGAAAATTGTTGTAGTGTGCTTGAATTTAAGATGCAGAGATTTATATAAAATTTTGAACAAACAGGAAAGTATTCCTAGGATTTTTGCAAAGTTGACATTTCAAATGTTTTTCTTTTTTTAATAAAGCTTATTGAAATTATAGTAAAAATACAGTAACTGGCAGGAAAATTAGTGTTAATGAATGGAAACAATTTGTCTCCACTGGAAAAAACACTTTTTTTTCTTTCTTCTATTTCTCCCCCCTCTTGTTTTAGGGCAGTGTTCTAATCAGGCACTTTATGTTGGCTTTTTTGAAAGATCAAATATTTGATGTTAATTTCTTTTTGAAGTAGTGAAGGCTTTCCTAGAAAACTATGAGTTCAAATGTGACATTTATTATAGTATTATGTGTCCTTCCTGAGGAAAATTGAATATAAATAAGTGTTAATGAGTGTCCTGGGTGGCCTGTAAAGAATAATTCATTCCCACTCACTAAATGAGAAAAGCTTGGGGTGGGTTATGATAAACTATGCCAGATGAACATGCTGGAATATGAAATGACAATAGTATGGGCACAGTAATACATCCTTGAAAGACAACTTTAATTCTTCCAAGACTTGTGGAATGGTTGTTTTGCTCCTAAGGAGAAAAGTTTGAGTGATTAAATTATGCACATGATTTTTAAGAGTGCTTGTAGTTTTCAATGACATTCTATATGATTTGTTTCCCAAATGTGAAATTCTTTTGATATATGGATAAATAGAAATCTTTGGAACTGACTAAATAGGCATTGAATACAATACTTGGGGTTTATTCTCATAATTTATCCTGATAGAGAAACCTTCACACACACACACACACACACACACACACACACACACACACACATCCTCAGGAAGATTGTTTTTTAGTTTCTGTAGATTATCAGACTTCTAGTGATCCTGGTGTAAGCACTTACTCCTGTTAGTTTTACACAGCTGTTGCTTTGTGCTATATAGAAAATAGTACTCTGGAACACTGCAGGAACAATCAGAGCAAGTAATCAGTTTTCTTCCCTTGAAGAAAACACTTGAGTGGAAAAGCCTTTGACATATGTTTAAGAGATACAAGTAAAATTAAAATAAAAGGAAATAGATAAAGCCTAGAGATAAGCTAAGAGTAGTATCTGGAGTAAATAGGTAATTTAGCAAGAACGGAAAGTTATCCAATTCCATGTCTGCAACATATACAAGAAATTTTCTGAGGAATAACTGAAAGTATTTTAACCATTTCCTGTGAGTGGTTCTAATCATGGATGCCCCGTGACATCCTTTGAATTGTTCTTACATAGTCTAATTTCTGTTTTTATTAGAAATTATTTCCTGATATTTAACCCAATTTTCCTTTACCAATTAAACTCTATTGTTACTACCTGGTATAATTATACACATAGTAACAAGCCTTTCATGGTTTTGTTGCTCCACAGATTTGAAACCTCCATTGCTTTGGACCTTTGTCATTTATATAAGGCGTATCTAAAATAAATATGCAATAATCCTATCCTATAGAGTTAGGAAAGTTGAAGCTCCTGTAATGTATGATAGGAAAGAAAAAAGAACAAGTAAAATTTTAAAGTAGGCTAAATTTTGTTATGACTACTAAACAATTTCCCCATGAACATATCTGATTTTCTAAAACAGGAAAGTTGTTGGAGATATATTAGTATGTCCTGTTTTGCTTTGTTACACTTAGTGGAGAAAAGAAAAGATCGTTTTTAGGCATTTTACAATCCTTTTAGTAGTACATTTCTTTTTTTGAGTTGGAACGACCTTTTCTAAGTACATAAGACAACTCTCAAAATTAAGCCAAAATTAAGAGTAAAGAGATGATTGCTTATCTCTTCAAAAACTTTTCCCTCTCTGTCCTCATTATTGAGTCAGTCACTTTGTTAAAAAATCCTGTTTTGAATCAATGAGTTAGCATATTCTCTTTCCGTCATCAACCCTCTCACCAGGAGGGACACCAGTATCACTCCCACTAAGGGTTGAGAAACTGAGAAAGAGAATATATAGATATTGGTAAGCATTTCATGGATTTGATAACAAGTAGCACTTAGAAATGAACATCATCATATAAATAAAATGTGGCTAAGACAGTAGGTCAGGAGCTAGATTATATGGATTCGAGCAGTTACTCTACCATTTCACAAACTAACTAGACTCGTGCAAGTTATTTAACTTCTCTGTGCCTCAATTTACTTATATCTGTATGATGACTATAACAATAATTTCTACCTCATGTGTTGTGAGGATCACATGAGTTAATATATACAAAACAGAACATTTTCTGGTACAAAGTAAACACTTAAAAATAATTAGCTAGTGGTGGTAGTAATAGTAATTCACACAAAATACAATGATTTTTTTCATTAAGGGAAAACATATGACTAATGTGATGTAAAAAAAAATAATGCAAAAGGAGTGAGGTTTTCATACATGCTACAACATGTATGAAACTTAAAGACATTATTTTAAGGGAAATAAGCCAGACACAAAAGATATCAGTATCTCTTTGCCTATCTTCTTCCATCTTTGCTTTCTACTCCGCATCTGCAACCCATCTCAAGAGAGAACAATGGAAAGAAAGGGTAAAGAGAAAATATAAGAAAGGAATAGGGGAAAGAAACAAAATAAAAAATAAAAATAATGAGATAGAGAAAGAGGTGCAGGGGAGGGGGCTTCACTACCTTTTCCACGGATCCAGTGAACACTTCAGTTTTATTTTCCTAGATTGAAACTTCAAAGGGCATCCTTTTGATTGAAAAATTAAGTTTCCTAGTAATTTCCATCCTCACCGCTACATGAATTAGCAGACTCTGTGACAGCTTCCAGATTCACTGACAAAGGAAATCTTCTTGACTGCTACAGGAGACAGAGCTGGTGGCTCAGCTGACTGGCTTTATCTGTTTTTCTCTACTTCTCCCAGTCCTCTGAGAGTGAAAGAAAGGAGTATTCCATAAAATAAGTCAGTGAGAATATGTCAGTGTTGGACCGAGAAGGAATGGGGTTTGAGTCACAGAATTGGGAATAAACTAAGGGGTTTTATGACAATAACTGGTTACTTGTATATAGAGTCTGTGGACACAGTATTTCTTAAATAAATCTGTTAATTTGCCTAAAGGAAAAGGATAATGATTTGATGTGTAGATATTTTGGAGACAAAAAGCCTTTTTATATTAATGTTAGAAAAAACCCTAAAGGTGACTTGAATTATGTACTACAAATAAATTGTTTTGTATTATAATTTTTCTTTAAATTTGGGGTGGAATTGAGTTGCCTTTGTCTAATTATTACAAATTTTGACTTCTTGTACTTTAGGAAATAACAGTTATGGTTTGAAAATACTAAGAACATATTTGCCTTTGATTTCATTCATTTTACTTGACCTAAAAGAAAGAGAAATCAGATTATCTATGATTAAGATGAATGGAAGTTTCCAGGAAGCAAAATTGGTTCAATCAGAACAATTATTGTTTCTCATTGTTGTTAACCCAGATGAAGTAGAACCAGTCTTTTTACTATTCTTTACTGACCTCTCTCTGATATTATAGTCAATTTGCCTTACCCAGAAGTGAAGGAGGTCTTTCAGGATAGGTTGTTACACTATCAGGGAATTACTTGTTGGTAATGATCAGTGTTTTCCGTAAAAATCACAATGTCTGAGGCTATTTTTTCAGGGAAAGAACAGAATATTTAAACTTCTTTTTCTTTTTTGTAGACAATTTCAGATTATCGAGTATCATTGGACAATATTTAGTAAAATGTGTTCATTTCTATTTTGGAAAGGAAGATTTGAGGAAGCAATATATGCTGGGAAGAAATATTGACTATTTAAAAACATTTTTTAAAGACTATTTTTTAGAGCAGATTTAGGTTCACAATAAAATTGAGAGGAGTGTACAGAGATTTCCCATATACCCACCGCGCTCACACATGTATACCCTCCTCCATTATCAATATAACTCACTAGAATGGTATATATTTGTTTTGTTTTGTCTCGTTTTGTTTTTACCAAGGATGAACCTACATTGACATCTCATTATTACAGTCTGTAGTTTTCCTAAGAGTTCATTCTTGGTTTCTACATTCAATGGGTTTAGACAAATGTGTAATGGCATATATGAGTATGATATCATACAGATGATTTTCACTGCTCTAAAAAGATCTCCTTGCTCGGCCTAGTCATCTCTCCCCAACTCCTCCAGTTACTCTCCCCACTCCCAGCAACTCATCTTTTTTATTGTTTCCATAGTTTGGATTTTCCAAAATGTCATAGAGTTGGAATCATACAGTATGTAGCCTTCTCAGACTGGCTTCTTTCACTTAGTAACAGACAGACTGACTTTTGCAAAACTACGTGACTAGACATCTAATATACTTAGACTGAAAGAAAATTGCATTCATCAGTGATATATGAATGGAAGAACATGTTCTAAAAATGGGTTTAATAAAATATTAACTTTCTTTTTACTGATTTTTGCTTTAATAAAAATTGTGTATAATTTCTTTGCTATTCAATAAACATGTTGAAATTAAGAAAATCCATTTATAATTAAACAGAGAAAATAATGTAGTTTTTCAGTTCTCCTCTCCTTGTCCTCCAAGCTTTGCATCCTCAGTTTTCTCACTTGGTATATAAGGAAAACATAAAATATGCTGTTGGTGGTGGTGTTTTTTTTTTTTTTTTTTCCTATACTCATTCTGAAATAGGAAACTTCTGAAAAATTATTGGTGGATCTTGAGAAAATGTTTAAATGATGACATCTAAGATGACACTGAATCAAATATTCAGTATTTTTATAAGCAAAATTACAAAGTAGATGGTTTGTCTTAATTTCCTTTGCTAGATTTCCTCACAACTTGTATAATTCCAGCATCCCTATGACTTCCAAACTCTCTCTCTCTCTCTCTCTCTCTCTCTCTCTCTCTCTCTCTCTCTCTCTCTCTCTCTCTCTCCCCTGTATTCTCTTTGCCATCAAACAGGGATAATAGCTAATCTCTGACTACAGGCGTAAAATAATAATGGTTTACATACTGTCAAAGGAAAACCAGAGCTGGACAGCAGTTAAGGCAGTAAAAACAGATTGTATTCAGAACTATTGCAATATGGGAAAAGAGACCTCAGTATAGAACTGAGCTTAGTTACAAGTATAACAAGGAAAAGTTGGGATTTACATATAGCCAAGGAGCTGGGTGGAGGTTGGTGGGTGGAAAATTACTAAGAAGAAATGTCACAGGTTAAGGGGTCTGGCTAAACCGACCCAACAGGATTTTTGCAAAAGGCAGGCTGGAATGCTCAGACATCCCTGGGGGTGGGCATTGCTGGAGTAAGAGAAATCTGATTAGAAATTGAGGGTAATTAGTTATCTAAGTCAGTTTCTCCTTAAACTGACTTAGCAGAGTTCTTGCTGAAACTGAATTTTACAAGTAAGTGTACATATTAACATATGAACAGGAGAAAGTTCAGGAGACTGACTAAAATTTGGTGAAGCAAAGAAAGAATCTTTGTCAGTACAAAGTCTGTGATGAATTATTTGCAGTTTATAAATGAAAAAGGGTGGGGAGGTTAGAAGACAAGATTGGAATGATAATCTCATTGTGAAGGTAACCTCTGGGTGGAAACCTTTCAAAATTATTCACCTTCTCTATCAAGGAGTCAGTGCCATTCCCCATTCTCCCACAACACACACACACACACACACACACACACACACACACACACGTGCGCACGATTTTGGAGTGAATAACGAACTTCTATTATAATACCTCTGAAAGGTACTCACCCAGCTATACAACTCTTCTGACTTGAGTTATTTCACTAACTACATTTTTAACCCCCAAAGGCGGTCTTTGCCAAGTTTTAAATGTTTCCATACAGACACTAGAATTATTGTAAATTAAATTCTCTTCTATTGTCACGATGGGGCAGTGTCAGGCATAATTTCGTCTTACTGCAAATAATATATTTGAAGGATGTTTTCATAAACATTTGAATGAAACCATTTTCAGGGTAATTATTAATTTGAAAAACATTTGGATTTTATTTATATGATATCAAATTGCCAGACAAAGATGAGAAATAAATAATACTGCAAAATTATAAAACTGTGTGTGTTGTTTGTGTCTCCCTCTAGAAAAAGAAAACCATATTTTGAAGTGTGCATGAATGGAAATACCTCCCTAGTGGCTCCTGCGTGCCTGAAATACCTTGCATGAGTCTAGAAACAACATATAGGGGAGGAGATTCTCTTAAATTGTGAACATATCTCTTGAAAGGAATAAGACTTTTAGTCATGGCTATAAAGTAACATGTTTGTGCATATTTGACTATCCCTTGAGTTTATTTTCACATTAGAAAGTAGACTACCGAGGGAATAAGACATGGGACAAGAGGTTTTCATTTGAAGCAAAGCACAGTACCTGCCAATCCTACATCATATTGATCTATGTCAGGAACCCCTATTGGGGTTTAGCACCAATTGAGTCCAAAATGATCTGTGGGAATGGCTCAAGATCTGGTTTGACTTCTTAAAATTTTTCTTTAGAGACAAGTACTCTTTGAACCCAGATGTCAGAAAATTTTAAAGGTATTGTTGAAGCATGGGGAGCAGAGAAATTGGCAATAGAACCTTCTGACAAATAATATTCTGAAGAGATAGTGCAATAGACCGAAGACATAAGACTATTTTATTGAAGCTTTTTTTATTAATTGAGTAAAAGTGGAAGTTTTCCAGTCTTTTAACACCCAGCTATAATGAGCTGCTGGAAAAGTCAAAGCTGTAAAATTGTTCTGAATTTAAGCAGGTAAAATTCTTGCTCAGCCTGCCAAGGGTTTGACACACCTGACTAGTTTCTGGACTCCTGGGATGAGAAGTGTAAACAGTGCAAAGGAATTATAATATGGTGTAATGTCCTTTTAGTGCAGTTGGGTAGGGCAAGGTGAGGACAGAGGGAAGGGAGGAAGCAGGGATTGTAGTGGAAATATGACCTTAGAAGCCTAAAAGAATGATGTGCTTTGCATACCAGACTGAAATGATACCGTAGTTATTGCTGCAGTTCTGGATTTTCTACATAGTTTGGAAGAAAAGAAACCAGCCGTTCCTGTCCGGGTGCCTTATTTCCTAGGGTTTGACAAGAATGTGAAATCTTGACCCTAGGGCGTGGGAGGAGACTAATCAGCATCAGTCTGTAAATGGACCCGAGGACAAGACTAACAGGAATCACTCATTGTTGGATCTCCAGCTCTGTTTCTGGTGTCTGGTAGGAGGCTGGCAATCCAGCTGTATTGAGTGAAAGACTGATTCGCTGGGAGAGTGGCAGAATACCTTCACACCTTCACAATTTGTTTGGATTAGCAATTTCCAACTTTTGTGATGTGAAACTGCTTTTTATGTCTCTGAAGCCTTGATTTCAATATTCATTCATTCATTCAACACATGTTTTTCTGAGGATCTCCTACATATGTTTTATTAATATATAATTGACTTATGTCACAGTGTAAGTGTGAGATGTGCAATGTGTTGGTTTGATCCATTTATTGCAATGATTACCACCTTAGTCTTAGCTAACACCTCTGTCACCTCGCATACTTATTTCTTTGTTGTGGTGAGAACAATTAAGGTCTAATCTCTTAGCAACTTTGAAGTTTATAATACAGTATTGTTGACAATATTCACTCTGCTGTACATTAGATCTTCAGAACTTATTTATTGGTTGCAAGTTAATACCCTTACACAACATCTCCCCAGTTTCTTCAACCTTCAGCCCCTGGTCACCACCATTCTACTCTTGGTTTTATGAGTTCATCTTTTTTTAGATTTCACATATTTGTCTTTTTCTGTTTGACTTACTTCACTTAGCATAATGCCTTCAAGGTTCATTTATGTCCTTGCAAATGGCAGGATTTCCCTCTTTCTTATGGCTGATATAATAACATTCCATATTGTATGTATGTATATGGGTGTGTGTGTGTGTGTGTATCACATCATCTTTATCCATTCATCTATTGATGGCCACTTAGGTTGTTTCTATATCTTAGTTATTGTGAATAATGCTGCAATGAACATCTTTGAGATACTAATTTAAATTCCTTCAGATGTATACCTAGGAGTGGGATTGCTTGATCATACGGTAGATAAATTTTCAGTTTTTTTGAGGAAACAGCATACTGTTTTCCATGATAGCTAGACCATTTTACATACCCACCAACAGTGCGAGAGGGTTCTCTTTTCTCCATATCTTTACCAGAATTTTTTATGTCTTGTCTTTTTGATAATAGCCATTCTTATAGGAGTGAGGTGATATCTTATTGTATTTTGATTGCATTTCCCTGATTAGTGATGTTGAGCAACTTTTTACACATCTATTGACCATTTGTATGTCTTCTTTGGAACAATGTCTACTCAGGTCCTTTGCCTTTTATTTAATTGGATTATTTGCCTTTTTGCTATTGAGTTGTAGGTGTTCTTTATATATTTTCGATATTAACTCCTTATCAGATATATGGTTTGTGAATATTTTCTCCCATCTTGTAGATTGGCTTTTTAGTTTTTTTGATTGTTTCCTTTGCAGTACAGAAACTTTTTAGTTTAATGTATTCCCACTTGTTTATTTTAATTTTCGCTACCTGTGCTTTTGGTGTCTTATCCAAGAAATCATTGCCAAGGCTAATGTCAGGGATCTTTTCCCCTATGTTTTCTTCTATAGATTTTATGGTTTCTGTTTTTACATTGAAGTCTTTGATCCATTTCAAGTTAATTTTTGTGACTGGTGTAAGATATGGGTCCAGTTTTATTCGTTTGCATGTGGATATCCAGTTTTCTCAATACCACTTTTTGAAGGGATTGTCCTTCCCTGTTGTGCATTCTAGGCACCTTTGTCAAAAATTAGTTGACCATATATGTGTGGGTTTATTTCTGGGTTCTCTGTTCTGTTACACTAGTCTATATGCCTGTTTTTATTCCAGTACCATGCTGTTTTGATCACTATAGCTTTGCAATATAGCTTGAAATCAGGTAGTGTGAAGCTCCAGCCTTCTTCTTTCTCAAGATTGCTTTGGCTATTCAGGGTTTTTTGTGGTTCCAAACAAATTTTAGGTGTTTTGTTTGTTTGTTTGTTTGTTTGTTTGTTTTTCTGTGAAAAAATGCCATTAGGATTTAGATCAGGATTACATTGACTGTGTAGATTTCTTTGGTAGAATAGCCATTTTCATAATATCAATCTCCCTATCCAAGAATATGAGATATATTTCCACTTATTTTTGTCTTCTTTAATCTCTTTCATCAATGTCTTACAGTGTTCATTGTCCAGATCTTTCACCCCCTTGGTCACATTTATTTTGAAGTATTTCATTTATTTAGATGCTATTGTAAATCAGATTGCTTTCTTTATTTCTCTTTCAGGTATATCATTGTTTGGGTATAGAAATGCAACGGATTTCTGTATGTTGTTTTGTATGCTGCTACTTTACTGAATTCATTTATTAGTTCTAACATTTTCTCCTTGTAATCTTCAGAGTTTTCAATATATAAATATAAGATCATGTCATCTGCAAATGGAGATAATTTTATTTCTGTATAGATGCCCTTTATTTCTTTTTCTTGCTTAATTTTCTGGCTCAGACTTCCAGTGCTATTTGAATAGAAATGGCGAGATGGGCATCCCTGACCTCACTGTTAGGCATTTTTTAATTGAGTGGCAGAATTATCTGTTTTCAAGGAATAGATTGCATTCAGCAGCTACCAACTATCTTACACGCACTTATCTATCTAAGGGTAGAACAGATTGCTGAATATTGGATCTTGATCACCAAGAAACAATCTGTTTAGAACACTATCTTTAGGCAGACATTATCTCTACTCTAGAGATAAAAGGTTAAAGAACTTGCTCAGTGTCCTACAGAACATTTCATCTTTTTATATAGTCGTTCTATCCTGAACTAAAAATGCTACTGTCTTCTTCAAGGGATCTGTGTTAGGTAGATATACTCCTGTGCAGTCAGGTTAAATCATTTCTGCATGTCTTACAGAAAGTCAGTGGCACAGCTGTATATCAAACCTAAGATATGTGACCCTGGGTGACTTTGAACTCTGCTCTTAGTATAAGTAACAAATACTGTGACTCATTTTAATATAAATCAGTGTCTTCCTGAAGCCTTCCTGAGTAAAGGTGTCACCAATTATAAAATATGAAATAGAAACCGTAAGTAAACTGCTTCCTAATCTTGAGAACAGTCGAAGTATTTATCATTTAACAATGTGAAACTCACACATATACATATAACTATCATTTTGACAACCCACATTTTGAACATTCTTGGAAGTCTTAATAGAAATGTGATTTCTTTAGAGTTATCTCCTTTATCCTAAGAATCTCTAATTGTCTTCATGTTTGGTGAAGCGAAACAAAAATTGCTTTGTTTTCTATTTTTACTTTTTTGCTTTCTCATCATCTGTGCTTTGTATCCTCTTACCTCAACTTTGCGGCAGGGGTTACCTCATTTTTCTCCTGTTAGTGTACCAGAAGCCTTTTTTGTGTAGTAGACTATGTTAAGTTTGTTAACTAAACACCTACTCTTTCTTTGTATCTCTTTCTGCATCCGTTTTTCTTTGCTCTGATAATCTGATAAATTAATATCCCTTATGGTTTTAATGAGTAGTAATAGATTAATGCATATTAATTGCTGTTAATGGATTAATCAGCTACACCTCCTAGGTAAAATATTTGCATTTTAAGAGGGCTTTTTAGAATCGTAGGCTTATTTAAAAAGATGACTCAGTGTGAGAATCTAAAACCTATTGACAAATCACTAGGGAAAAGTACCATGTTATATTTTTTTTCATATTTTAACATCTATGAGAACAGGATATATTCTGAAAACTGGTGTGATAGTAAAATACTGTGTCGTAGTTTAATTGGAAGCATTCTTTTTTTCATTCTTAGTGATGTGTAAAATAATAATGACATCTTAGATTTCACGGACTACGGTAGCAGTATTTTGCCACGCTTCAAACCATGCCTCGGGGTGAATGGGAACTACCTCTTTTATCATACTATACACACACACACAAACACACACACCCATAAACACACACACACACACACACACAAACTTACTCCTACACACACTAAACACATATAAACAAACACCCTAGCCCCATTGGGCCGTTGGTATTCCCTAACTGACTGCTGTGGAGCTTCAATTAAAATTTGAGGGTTTTTTCCATATTAAAAAAACTCCCCCAAATTTGTTCAAGAACATTTGTAAGAAATCTGCACTGGAAATATTTATTTAAAACATCTATTTGCTATTTTTAAATGTAATTTATAATACTTTGATTCCTTTTATTCTGTCTCACTTTGCTTTGTGAGCAAAGTGAGAAATAGGAGTAAATCCCACTGATGAATGTAGTCTCTTGAAGGACTGTCTATCCTTTTAAAGGCAAAAGGGCTTTGTATATATAATTACTGATCATGTGATACACAATTTGAAATAAAAGACTTAGTGTCGTTTTTTCTTTTTCGAAGACATTAGAAACAATTGTAGAATGAAAAGCAAGCTCATCAACAACAAAAAACTCAGTCAGAAAATTGGCTAAAATTCAGCTCTTTGTGCTCTTGAGACTGAAAGCTGTAGCTGAAAGAAAGCTCTCCAATTTTCTACCATGCAAATCCATTGCCTCCTTTTAGATTGATTTACTCTTTTGAAGCAGTTAAGTAGTAGCATTTCTTGGCAAGAAGAACATTTATTTAAATAATTCTTTGCAATTTCTGTTTATTTATCCTCCCCAACTCCCACTCTACTCCAACACACATCCTTCACCACCAACTTCACATAGTGGCTTGGGTTATGAGGTACGAACACTAACATATGTTCCTCTAGGATATCTTTTAATGTTATTTCCTTTGAAGTTTAAAATTAGGATAGTGGAGTTTGGGACTTAAAAAAAAAATGTATTACCAGTCATATTTTCACTGTTGACAATGAGTATATATTTTTTCAGTACACTTTCTGAATGAATGGGGTTTTAATTTAACGTCTGTCATCATAGTCTTATATTTAGAAGTTTTCCAAAGGTTTGAAAGCAGTGTTGGCTTTTGCAGGGCCACTGTTATGCGTACATTAAGTATGTTGCAAAATAAATGGTGAAATTTGAAAATATCAACCATTATTTTCTTGGTATTCTTTGTATTTATAACACTTAGTAAAATTATAAACTTTAGTTACTGTAAAATGTTAATATTAATATTAATCTATTAGCTCCTTAATATCTCAGACTGGATAGTATTTTTCAGATTAACAATCTTCAAAGAGAAGTGACCGGAGTGAGTAAGAAATAGGACAGGAGAATGCTACTATGAGAGTAGAAACAACTGATGAACCTGATGCAGTGTTGTTAACCAATGGCAAGAGAAAGTTGATGCAAGGGAGTAAAGACAATTCGAGAGGTTGGGATTCAGAAAACAAATCTCACCTATTTTTTCCTTAGGGTTAGCCCAGGAGCGAGGGAATGAATGATTCGTCTATGACAGTATTGGAAAAAATAACATCACTTTTATATACACATTTGTACCTTTTCAACTCTTTGACTGTGATTTCATGTGAAGCAAATCCTTTAGCTGCCATGCTGTGACAGTAAGGAAGGGGGTGTGTATTTAGAAGGTACCAAAGAAAGCCTGTAGGACCAAGGATCTGAGAAATGTGGTTTTGTCAAGTAAGGCACCTGTGAGTCTATTGCAAGTACAGTTCAATCTGATCTATAATGAATCTCCATCCCTAGAGAGTTTTAAATATAGAATAGATAGCCAGGTCTTTGATGGTTTAAGCACTAAACTGTTTAAAGAAAAGGATCTCTTCAGATGAACTCTCAATGCCCCTTCCAGCTCTGTATTTCCAAGTCTGAGATAGTTGGCTTATGAAGTGCACTGAACATATAAATGTGTGTGAGTATGCTTAGAGTGTATATATAGATATGTGTTTATGTATATATGTGTGTATAAATATATGTGTGTATATATATGTATACATACATACCATGGTAATGATAACTATAATATTTTATGCTTCTTTTTTTTTACCCTGTAACCTCTGTGAAAAATTTATTCTCTTTCTCTCTCCCTCTCCTCTGTCTCCCACTCCTTCCTGCCCTCCTTTTCTCCATATATTTGCTTTATATCATGTTACTCAAGCAGTAGTCAGAAGTGTCTGGATGCTGATGGTAACCATTTTGAGCACCTCTCGTAATTGCAGAAGTCAAACGTGACTTGTATCTATCTTTTGTTAGCGGTATATATTATTACAATTTTAATAGTTTTTTTTCCTTTTTAAAAATGTGTATACATTTTTTGGCTATATATGTATATGTGTATGTATATATATATACATACACATATACATATATATACACACACACACATATACATAGTTAGTTATATATATGTGTGTGTGTGTGTGTGTATATATATATATATATATATATATATATATATATATAGTTACTTTTGCAGTTGGACAAAAATATGTGGCCCTTGAAGGTTTAGTTTCCTCCTTGAATATTCTTATAATTTTATCCCTGATATTTTCCTAACAGAGAACTCTGTGTCTGTTTAATTTTAAATATTGTTGGCAAGGAAGAAAAGCATATTTTCAATATAATATGAGTTTTATAGTTTATGACGAGAAGGAAATGTACAACACATAGTTCAGTTTGGTGACACATGATATTTACAGTTACTACCAGAGAAGGAGGAGGTGGGGTAGAATCAACATCAACTTTTTATTGTTGTTGTTTTTGGAATAATGAAAGGTTTTTTAATATAGTATTTCTGATAGAAGTATGAGATTGCAGAGAATTAAACATTTATGCATTGTGATTTGGCTTTTAATGCTTAATAACTAGAGTTGGTCAAGAAGCCAAAGTACAAAAATGCCATGTGACTTAGCAACCACATCTAGAACCATCAATAAAACCTCCCAGCTCTGGGTCAGACACTAACTATAGAAAGGACTCCTCCCGAAAAATAAACATGAGCATTTGCAATCATATTTGCATTCACGACCAAAAGCAATCTCCTGTGACAGTCATTGTGGGGCAAGTTCAAAGTTTATGCATTGTTGTGTTAAGAACCACATCAGTAGCTGTTTTTGTGACAGAGAATTTCATTAGAATGAAGAGAATTGCTTAAATATCTTTGCTACTTTCACTTACACTAGAGGAAAAATCATTCACCCTCAGCTTTCAAATATCCCTCCTCACATTTTAACACCACAGGAGCTATTCACAGATGTGTGTGTAAGTGTCTGTGTGTGTTGTGTGTGTGTGTGTGTGAGAGAGAGAGAGAGAGAGAGAGAGAGAGAGAGAGAGAGAGAGAGAGAGAGAGAGAGAGAGAGAGAGAGACAGAGAGAGACAAATTTTAAAGGATAGGTGATTCTTGCCTACTTGCTCCCAGAAAGTAGTGATAGTATTTCACTTATCCCAAACCTTACTTTGTCATTTGTTGCTTTTGCCAAATTGCCATCTGGTTACTCTGTTACCTCTTGTCAGCTCTCTTATGTGATTAGGAAAGAACACTTACTTTGGGCAAGATGCTACGGTAGGTGCAGCTGTTAATGGAACCACAGATTTCTTCCTGGTACTTGGAACAAAATGATTATTATCGGCAGCAACTTGAAAATAGAAACTTTGAAACTCTCATAATATGACACATAAAAACATAACTGGAAATTAAAAAAAAAACACAACTTTACATATAGCTAACACAAATTGAAAAAAACAACATAGTTCTTAAAAACAACCAAAATAATTTAATGAGAATTGAGTATCATGTATAAAAATATTTAAGGAACTTTGTTTTGCCTCTATTTTCTGGTTGCTCTTTGGATTAATTTGAGCAATTATTTATGTTCATAACTTAGTAAGGTGTTGTAGGCTTTACAGGAAAAGTAGAAGAATGGCTAGACAAACACTTCCAATATGGGCTTTTTAGAAGAATGGTTTCCGGATGTTAGAGTAGAAGATTTGATGAGGCCTTTCTCCTGTGTCTCTGCGTATTTCATAAGATTGTTACAGTCTGAGCATGGGAGGAGTATAAAGTCTGGTGTTAAAGCCTGCCCCCTCGAA
Organism: Rhinolophus ferrumequinum; assembly: GCF_004115265.2. Taxonomy (NCBI): domain Eukaryota; kingdom Metazoa; phylum Chordata; class Mammalia; order Chiroptera; family Rhinolophidae; genus Rhinolophus; species Rhinolophus ferrumequinum. Next base: position 43,805,811 of record NC_046288.1, read on the forward strand.
TGAGATAAGTGATCAGAAAGAAGTTAATGTCCCCGATGCCAAGGCCAGGCTGGCCTGGCCTGCTTTGCCCTTTTCTGGCCTAGAGAGTAGTCCAGTCGCAGTTACCAGGAAGAAGTGGGGAGACTAAAGAGAGGTAGCTGTTTCCCACACTAGCAGTGTAAGGAATGGTTCTGGTAGAAAAGATGAGGGGAAACTGGCTTTTAACCCCACAGCGACTCCAATCAGTTATGAAAAGGGTTCTGGCAACATCTTAGGTTCTGGATGATCAGAAATTTCCTATTTGGGGAAGGAACTGGCAAGGAAATAGGGAGAAGCGCTGATAGTATTTCCTCCAACAGTCTCCTCTGGTGAGAAATGGAAATTCCACTATTTTTATAAAGCAGAAAAATGAGGAGAAAAGGATTCAGCGCAATAATTCTCCTTGCCTTTAAGACATTTACAATTTCTGTGGTGAAGCCAGACAAATACAAACAAAGCAGTAATAAATATTTCCCAGGATGGAATAAGGAGCTAAGTTGTGACTTTTAGAATGTGGGTGTTTTCTACTATACGTTACAGGTATTGCATCAAGTTAGGTTATATAAAGGCATGATCCCTCTACCCTGTATTTACCAAAACCTGTAGAAAACAAACAAACAAACAAACAGACAGACAAATTAAATAAATAAATAAATAAGAAGGCTGCATACTAGTTATAAGGAAAGAAAACAAAACAAAACGAACAAACAAGAAAAAACAGAATGGAGAGAATGTGAAATAAAAACAAAATATCATTTAATTTATTCAGTGAACATTTATTCAGTTTTATATTTTCAGAAACAGTATAGCAGTAGTTTGAGAATTTCAGCTGTGGAGTTGTGAAGTCCTGGGTTTGAATTTCACAGTTGCCACACAATTGTTGCATGACTTTGGGAAAAGCAACAAACCCACTAAGACTATTATATGATATGTGGGGATACTAATAAGACTGTGGTGAAACAAATAGGCAAAGCACCTTGTGCATGGTTCCTGGCCCATAAAATTAGTCATGAAGATGATGTATGTTTCCAGTATTACATTGGATGAAAAATAATAGATAAAAATAAAACCCCTCTTTTGAGTGGAAGGTGGTTTGCTAGAGAAGGAAGTTAGTACAAAAATAAATAATAAATAAAAATAGGTGTTGTTTTTGTAGAGGATTAGGTCTGTGTAAGCAGTGGGAACAATTTAATAAAGTATACCACCAATAATTCTCCTCGTGTCATGAAGGAATACAGATAGCACGTCTATAAAATAAAAACAAGAACAAACCCATTTTTCTTTCCAGAGAACAGCTTGTGCACCACAACTAACTAAATCTTAATTTTATTAAGATGCCTATTATTGCCTCAGCATACAAATGGCACCCTGTTGAGAATCTCAGGAGCACCCTATGTATTGAGGGTAGTGGTGTGTCATTCTTTTCTAACATCCATGATTACTTTGTTTATGACAAAATAAAGCCTGATAGTCTTAAACTGGATGTGTAGGGTCCTGGATGCATAATTCTGAAGAAAAAGACTGATTCTAAGAGTCCTATAAGGGTTCTAGTCTACAGGCACCCTGAAAGCAGGACAAGATCTACCTTGTTCACAGACAAACCTCAAATGTATGACATGTTCCTGGCACATAGTTGGTATTCAGTAAACCTGCAGAGTTACTAAGTGGGTAAGAAATCTATGGTCTCACTTCATGTGTTCAACTAATTGCAGTGCCATTTTCTAGTATAGTGGTAAAGACATGTATCTGGAATTGAAGAACTAAGTATGAAAAGAAAAGAGGAGATCTTGGAGACAGTTTTCTGCTCATGAATTTGTTTTGTACATTAAGTAAGTTATTAAAGACAAAATCATTTGGGGAACTGTAAAGTTGCAATATATACTGGAAGTTATTATTTCATTTGATCACCTAATTACATAATTTTACGCAGTACATAGTTCTTTCATCTGATCTCTACTTGTACTTCCTTGACTGCAATCTGAGAAAGCCATTTAACATTAGTTATTTTTGCTCAATAACAGTAATAATCCAGCTAGTCTTAAATGTAAGTTATTAAAAAGCTTAGAACACTTGTGCTTGCAGGAAGACATTTGTATATTTTTAACATGCACCTCACCTGATAAAAGTATTAAAAACTAAGAGGAAAAAAACAGATGAGGGGAATGCCCACTGATGTATTTATCAAATTTTATTAAAGTCTAGTTCCTAGAACAAGGAAGCTAAAGTTACAAATATGCACTAGAAATTTTGAAATCAGGGACTTTGATTCCATTATATTTAACATATTAGGTGGTCATGATGGATTTTTTAGATTTTTATATATTTAAATATACTGTATCTACTATATTTAGTAAACATTCAGAAATTCATTCAGTTCTTAGAGAATATTTTGGGGTATTAATTTGGGCTGTCTTTGTGGGTCCAATGGATCAGTAGTCAGATTAGGATGCCTTAGGAAGACAAGAGCTTCCTGGCTTTTATTCTAGGACAGTGATATTATGGTTAGAACATTATAGTTTGCAACAAATAGCCTAGATCAGAATTCCAGCCCACTTACTTATCAGTAACTTAATTTTGTGCAACTTATTTAAACTAAACCACAATTTTTCTCATCTACAAAGTGAATATACTATTGTCTATACCATACTGTTATTATGAATATTAAATAAAACTATGATTCAAGGGCAGTTGATATAGTATCCAGCATAGAAACTATACTCAGTAGCTGACAGCTCTTGTTATTTTTGCGCTTGTTAGTCTGAACTTTATTAGTGGTAGTTATCTATGTATATCTATGTTATCTATGTATATATCTTTGTATGCCCACTACAACCTATTATACTTTAAATAATGAGAGTTTTGGACTTCATGGTGTTTTGAATTTTCCCAAGCTTTAAAACCTACGATTCTTTAAAATGTCAATACTGGTAAATAATTTGTACTGTGTGCATACAAAGTTCACTGTGTAAATGTGGAATTTATTCACCTGTAGAATATTTGATCTCATTTTTGTAGTCTTGACTGATGCAGTTACTTTATGACCTGTCAATCCCTGTGGACAGCTGGAAGACCCAAATTTAATAGATTGTTTAAATAAAAACATTCTTTATTTTTTAACACTGAAGATAACAAGGAATCTCAGACCGTACTAAACCAAGAACAGATAAAGAAAAAAAAAACACTTAAATAACATAAGAGGAAGTAATTCTTACAGTAAGTATAATCTTAGTAACTTGGTTACTCTTCCGAAGGCATTCTAGAAATAGTTTTTCGTAAGTGTTTTTCGTAAGTTCTGTGAGTTCTGTGAGGAAATGTTCTCACATAAAATATAGGAAAAGTTGAAATGAAGAACTTTGCTTGCATTATCTATGCTTTAACTGTCTTGCATTAACTGTCTTAAAATAATCAAGAAACTGTTATGGTAATGTATAAGGCCAAATTAAGTAGCTTTTAGCTAGCTTTTGGGTATACAGTCATCTCTCAGTATTCACAGAGGACAGATGTATTCTAGGATCCCCACAAATATCAAAATCTAGGGATGCTCAAGTCCCTTACATAAAATGGTGTAGTGTTTGCATCTAACCTGTACTTGCATATAAGCTGTAGCAGGGTTTGCCTACACCTCCCTCCATTCATGTGGATCAGTGTAGTGCTTGGCGTGAGTGTCAAATTCAAGGTTTTCTTTCTGGAACTTTTCTGGGATTTATTTTTTTATTCCCCAATTTTTTTTCAATCCATGGTTGGTTGAATCCTCAGAAGCAAAACCTGATGGTATGGAGGGCCGGGGTATATCTTTTCAGTTAATGTATAGGCATGTCTATCATACTTTAATAAAAGTGAAGCTTTAAAAAATTAAGTGATCTTTGCCCACTTGTCTTATATGTTCAATTTTTAAAACAATAGTATGTAAAGCATTTGAATATTTGAAGTTTAACTTTTTTTTTTGAGGTGAAGTGAAATATAAGTTACTATAACATAGGTTATGTCATAGTAGAAATAGAAACCGATTTAAAAAATAAAACTATCTATGCCATGGTGAAGTGTTTTTTGACCTTTGCTGTTGCAAATCGATGCCTTATGTTGGTTCTAATATGAAATTTCAGTGAAATAATCTTGGTGAATTTCAACTCTAGAAGGATTCAGCTTTTGCGGAAAACACCATCTACAGTCAGCACTAAAAGAGATGCTTAATGACCTTTAAATTGCAAAAGAACTGTTTCACATCAATCATGTAAGAGACCTTTTGATATAAAGCCATGAGTCCAAAACGAGCTTCTTCTTTGAGAAAAGTGATGAAGCATCAATAGTGATTCTTTTCAGAAATACATCTACAAGGCTTTGCATGAGCAGAATAGTTTTGCTAGCATAAATGCCTTGAAATTATTTAGATTATTCTAATCTTTCTATTTATTGTGACTATCATTAGGTTACCTTTAGTTCAGTTACAACTTTAAGCACATTTTTTTCAACAGATTTATCTTTCACTTATGAAAAATAAATTGTTAGTTTTTTTACTAAACTCTTTATCTAGTTTTAAGTTTTTCAAGGGTGTTTGATCCAAAGAAATTCAGAGATCATCCTGATCTTTTGTAAAGAACCTGTTGCTGTATTTTCTGAAATCAGCAATCTTCACGTTTACAAATATTGATTTTGATATTTTCTTTTTATGAAATTTTGATATTTTCTTTTTATGAAATTTTCTTTTTATGAAATTTCTAATCTTACAATACTTAAAAATGAGCATTGTAACATAGGAAATTTAATCAACATATCCTGAGACAAATCCATAAATATTTGACTATTTTATTCGTGTTGGGACAGAAGAATTGATCGACAGGCTGTATCGTACTTCTACATGTTATTTTCCTTTTCTCCAAATAAAGAACATCTAGAAGTAATGGTAATGTTTGCTGAAAATCCTATTTAACCATTTAATTAGCCCGTTTGTTTTCACCTAAAGTGTTATCTAACCTTGGTCTAATAAAAGTCACTTTATAAGTTCTACCATGGTAATAATTTTGTTGAAATGAAACAATTTTTCTAACGATGTAATAGAACAAATTATTTTATAATTAAAAGTATATGCAATCTCAAGTATACATAACAAACTTTCTCAGCCCACTCCTTTTCCTCATTTTTTAAGGAATGTAAAACTGATTGAACGGCAACAAAAAATTGTTTGAGGGCGACTTTGGATAATCAGTGCTTTCTGGTATAATCAATGCTTTCATCTGGGAAAACGCTTTCTCTTAAACACTGAAATAATTTTAAATATACTAATTGATAATAGGCAAGGCTTTGGTTTCCAACAATCTTAACCACTAGTATTCATTCTTTGTCAAGCATAAAGATTGAGTTGGTATAAGACACTGCATTCTGTTTAGTTTGGAACATCCTTTGGCTCCTGTATAAATGAAAAGCCCCTTCATATTTTTCTATACCTGTGTTGCTTTGCTTTTACAAACAGACTAAATCGTTCATTTGTTGTTTTTAAAAAACATGACAGTTTGAAGGCACTGCACTTTGTGAATTTGTATGTGTGTATTAGTCACAGAGTAGGCTACTCTATGTTGCTGTACATAGTTTCCTCTTTATCATATACTGGGACCTAATCCTTTTGAGTTTTATTTTTAAATAATTAAGAGCAATAATAAAGCAGAATATTTTATTAGGTTGGTGCAAAAGTTATCGCGGTTTTTGAAATTATTTTTAACCTTTTAAACCGCGATTTCTTTTGCACCAACCTAATAGAATTATAGGGTCATTGAATCCTAGCACTTGTAAAATTTGTGAACTTGGGTTGCGATTGTTTTTTGTATTTTTTCACATTTGTTTATAGTAATAATAATTACCACATGTTGAAAACCTTGATGGAACATATGCTTGGGAACACTGTTCCAATGTATTTTCTGTTTTTAGAAGTCTGCATAAGGTGTATGTGGAGAGTATTTTTTTACTAGTTGGAAAATTTAGGAATACTTTAATTATGTCTATCTAATTACTTAGTCAATCTGTCACATTTAGTTAGATGATGACATTTATTCATTTATTCACTGAAATTACTACCTATCTTCTCATCTATGGAAATGCATTTTTTGTGAACCACAGCTGCTTATGTGATTTCTAATGACTCATGTAAATTGATAAATGACAGGCACAATACTTGGTTTGTTCCTCATTAAATATTCTGCAGTGAAAAGGCCCAGGAATATTTGCAATCTGTGTTTGATTATCCACTGATTTTTAACTGATTTTCAAAAAAATTACAGGGGACTCTGAAATTTTTCATCATTAGTGTTTTTTAAAATGTAAAATTACTTAACACTGTCAAATTATTAGCCTGTAGTTTGTCTCCAGAAGCAACTATGATTTCTATAGATACTCTAGTGGACACAGTAGGTGAAATGATTTGCCACATGACTCTGCTTTAAACATATATTTCATCATTTATTACAAAGTAGTTGATTTTTCGTTCTTATATATTGCTTTTGTTAGGCTCCTTATTGATAATAAGTGAAAATATTTGCCCGATATCAGTTTCATGCCCAGAGGCTTACCTGTGCATAAGAAATGGGGCCCCTTACAGTGTCCAGTCGGAGAGAATCCTCTATTCCTTGCGGCCTCCCTTCACTGTGTACAGGATGATCCACTGAACAGCTGTGTGATTGCAGAAGGGAACGGAAACTAAATATTCTGGTCATGGAAACTCACATGGAAACAAGTGAGGGTACCCATAGTCAAACCTCACATGGAAACAAGTGAGGGTACCCATAGTCAAACCTGGCAGAAAGGAGTGAATTTACCCTTGGAGTGCCCTTCTTTGAAGTAGTGGCACCGATAGGTATCTGGGAAAGTGAAATCATGGTTCTGCAATGATCAGCAGAGCAGGGCAGGTGGAGGGGAGAATCCAGTGGCATCCACGTCTAAGGTCAAGTAGGAGAGGCAGCAGCCTGCCCACACCAGGGGCTCTTGAAAGGAGCAGAAGTCTGGTCATCTCCTCTGTGATCTGCATATACCAGGGGTGCCAAAAAACCGTATACAGGTAAACACTTTTGTCAACCTTGCTCAAGCAGTAGCTCACCATAATCAGAAGTGTCTGGATGCTGATGGTAACCATTTTGAGCCCCTCTTGTAATTGCAGAAGTCAAACATGACTTGTATTCATCTTTTGTTATCGGTATATATTAAGTATTACAACTTTAATAGTTTTTTTTTTCCTTTCTTAAAATGTGTATACATTTTTTTGGCACCCTTTTTGGCACCTTCTGTATATGTCCTGATAACCTGAAGGATCCATGGTGGGGGAAAAAATATCCCAGTCTTTAAGAACGTTGCTCAAAGCACATTAAATACTGGCTTTCCCATGACTCTAATCAGTGGGACCATAAAATAGTTTTAATTTTCTTTAAGAACAATGGAACATACAATCACTTATATTTTCGGTGTGTGGTATTACACTTTGAATTTCCGTTTTCCTTTGCTTTGGGCCAGATTGAATCCTTAAACCTTCCTCTCCAAACTAAATTTCTCTGAATGATTAAGCTCGTGGTATTTGTCTAATGTGGTTTAAGAAAAAGAAATGGTATAGTCCTGTTTTGATCACACTAAGAATTAATATTTATTAATCATTGTTAAAGCCCCACCATATTTTATTTTATTTTTTTCCCCTCTAAGATTGAGCAAATCCAAGTAAATCCATCTCTTTCTGTCTCTCTCTCTCTCTCTCTCTCTCTGTGTGTGTGTGTGTGTGTGTGTGTGTGTGCTATTTTACTCAGTTGTAGTTCCTCCTAATAAGTTTAACTCATATTAAAATTGTTGCACTCTTTCTCTGTCAGGATCATGCTGTTTTTCTATGTCCTAATCTTAACATACTATAAAATTAGACTTCCTGCTTGCTACTAACCAGGGAATCCCTTTGCTCTCCCATACTCTCTCGCACTCTGTTTTCAATAGCCCAAGAAAACAGCTATGTAGAGGAAAGGTCTTTTGTTAAAAAGAAGGAAACTGAAAAGCCATTTCCTCTTTCCTTCTTTAACCTGCACTTGCAAGCAAGTGGTCTATGCTTCAGTTGTTTCTGTTTACATTGTTTTAAAAGAATCAATCATTATTTCAGAGAACTTACCTTTGAAAAATCCACATAAATATAATGAAAAAAAATAATGCTTTAAAATTGACTATAAGTAATATGTTTCTTAAAATTGAACTGTAAGCTTTAAACACTTATGTTCATCTGCATTGTTTATAGCTAATTTCTGTATGTAGTTTCATGTACTCCTCTATCATTTCTAATAAAATGCAGTAACACATATGATTGTTTGATTTTGTTAGGCAGTAGTTTTAATAAGAATAGAACATTTAAAATTATTATTTACAACATACCATTACTTATATTAAGCTTTAGTTAATGGTCAAAAGGTAGATGCAAAATCAATAAAACTTGTTGTGGAGCTCAGATGCCTACTATGAATTAAATTTAGCAAAGAAGTGATATTCAAGTCCCACTGACAACTGTGATAATAAGCCATTTGGTTTTATATAAACAATATTTAAATAAGCCTTTCAGAAACTTTCATGATCTTTATAATGAGAAATATATACATGCATATGTTAGCAATGGCATAGTTTCCAAATTTTATTTTTATGGGTTATGTGTTTAAACATAATTACTTAAATAATATGTACTAGATCTGAAATCTTTTACTTTATTTTTTACTTCTGTCACTTATTGCTGTTAAAATCATTGTGTTTCACATCATGCTTTTATATCTGATTTAAGTAGTGTTATGATAATTCTATTGTCCTATGGGAGAGATGTACTTTTTAAATTTAAATTGCTTGTGTGTATTTTCACAAATTCAACATTGTACATTTTCCTTAAATGGTCCACTAAGTGTTAAAAATGTTCCGCTTCATAGACATTTTCTTTTGCATAACAATATGACAACGACTAGGAATTTAGTAGCTTTTCTGTACACCACTGGAATAAAAGTAAACTTCTAGAGGAATTATTTTAAAATTCTCCTAGAAAAAATAAGAACATTTCAAACCTCCTTGTGCTAGAAGATTAGCAGATCTTCAGTCCTGCTTTCAGTCTGTCTCTGAAGGCTCCTGGGATGTCCAGGACAGGACTCAACCTAGAGAGACGGTGACCGGGTTCTTGTCCACAAGCAAGAAAGAATTCAAGAGTGAGACAGATGCAAGAAAGTGAAAGTCAGTTATTGAAAGTGAAAGTGAAGGTGAACTCAGAGTAAAAATAGCGCCAACAAAGTCACCATCAGGGGTTTTTAATCCCTCTTGGGTGGAATTGGTGAAGTTTCACTGTCATGGTTCATCTCCTCTCCCTCTGCGGGGCCCTCTGTTTTCCGCTTTTTCTTCCTTATTTGGTTCCTCAGGCATGGTCATGGCATCAGATGCATGACAAGAGTCCTAGTAACCACAATGAAAACGAGATTATAATGATATTACAATGACATTATAAATAGTTTAAGATTGGGTCCCTGGTCATAGAGATTAGTGTTGCTGGATGAAACTGGTTCTTATTTTTTTCCAGCTGCAGGTACTGAATATAGTCATTTGTTACTTGTGTAATCAGTGAGACACCTCACACTGTAGCCTTGAGGGGGTTGTCAATTTCCTAGGCTACCTATCTTGCAGCCAGTCCTGCAAGCCTAGAAATGTGTGGTTTTCTGAAATCCCCCCTGTATTTTTAACTATTTCTAAGAGTCATGTCTCTATTGTTGATGCCTGTTGGTTCACCCAAGCCATAGTTAGTCCTACAACATTCCGGCATCATTGCTTGCACTTCTATTCTATGGAAGGAGAATGGTTACGTAACTGGTACACTTACATTTAAAGTGAGTAGGAATGGAGATTCTTGGGTATTGCTCAAAGATCTGCTGTTTTGACTATGGCATCTCCATATGAATCTCTTGTATTCTATTGGATACAAAAAAAAATTCACTAAGGCCAGCCCAGATTCAAGAAGTGGGTAGGTTGACTCTGCTTCCAAATGGAGAAAGTGGCAAAATCACATTGAAGAAGAGGTGGTAGGATGGGAGTGCTCTTACAGCGATTTTTGGAAAATGTAATCTACCATTTTTACGTTACCTAAGAATCTCAACTTTCATTCTATAGGTGATCCAGAGTTATTAAATAACATTAGATAAGGATACAAAGTTTACCGATAAATTCTTGAGAGAAAATAGAAAGTCAAGGAAGTTTATTGTGTTTCGGTTTTTGCTTTTCTTTTCCTCAAAGAGATCAAGATTCTTTATAGGCAGAAAGGAAAGAAGTAGAAAAGAAGAAAATATCAAATGATCTTAGAGGTGGAAGGAAACACAGAGTGCTTCTTTAATGAGACAGACTCCTTAAAGTAATTTACCTAACTAATCTTGTCGGAATGCCAAGTTTAAATGCAGGTATCAACCAGATGTCAACCTCTTGGCTTTTTTAATACAACTCTCATCAAACATCTGCTTAAGTAGAAAACATTTAAGATGTATCATCAAAGTGGGCACCTTCTTCTGGAGACTCTTTGATTTGTCTATAAAACTTTAATTAAAGCACCTTGTAAGATAGTCCACAGATTTTTAAATTACTGTAAAGTATTCTTGTTTAAATTCCTAACTATCCACTACAAAGAGTCCAGGTTTTTAAGATTACTCAAAAAGCAGCTGTATTTGTTTGGTTGTCAGATGTCAATGTACAAATTAGTTGTGTTTGTTTAAATATCTGGTGGAAACTGATGCATTTGAATGTCTAGTACTTACAGTATTTTCATTGGGACATATTTTTTTACTACTGAATATTAAAAAGTTGATAATTCCATCTTAAGGCACTTTACATTTTCTATTTTATTTACATGAAGTTTGCTTTGTTTATGTTGTATCATTCAAAAAGGGTAGAAATATTCTCATATAGTTAAATGCATTTGGAGCATTGACTTTTGTAAAGTTTTATAAGAACACAAAAGCAAAGTAGAAAATAACTTCCAGCCTTAATGAACTATATTAAATATTTAATCATATTAGACAGTTGTTTACCAAAAACACTCTATATCTGATTTAATAGCAAATTAATGACATTGGAGAGTTTTGAATTCTTAACTCCTAAGGAGTGTGACTGTATAGTATGTCTGACAGTGACAAGTGCTAAAGAGAAAAGTTAAGCAGGATGATGGGAAAAGGGACTATAACAAAGGTTGCATTTTTATCTCTCTGAAAAGATAACCTTTGGGCAGAGATCTTTGCGTGGCAAATTTGTTGGAAGAATGTTTCAGGCACAGAGAATATCAAGTGCAAAACCCTCTTGGCAGGGTAGTACTTGGCCTGTTGGAGATGAGCAAAGATGAGACTGTATCTGCAACAGGGCGGCCTCATGAGAGATGAAGCCCAACATGTGCCTAGGGGAAATTAGATTATGAAGGTCTTTGCAAGGACCTTGACATTTGTTCTGTATGACCTAGGAAAGGTTATGAGTGTTTTGAAAGAGGACTGAGAAGATTTGACTTCATAGTTAACAGGTGCATGCTAGCTTCATTCAGTGTTGGAAGTACCCTGGTAGCAGGGTCATCAGGAAAATGAAGATAGATAGTGGCTTTAATGAAGACTCTAGTGGTGGTGATAGGGTCACACTGAATTACTCAAGAATTGATGTGAGGTGTGTGAGAAGGGGACTTCAGGGATCATTGAAGACTGGTTTACAAATTGGACTGAAAAGATGGGATTGACATTTACTGAGATGGAGGGATTTATGAGTGGAGCATGCATTTGGGGGAAAACCGGTTGTTTACTTTGGGGCATACTAGGATTGAGATGTTTATTAGACTTTGAAGTGGACATGTTGTGTAGGGTGCAGAGGTGTAGGTCCTGGGTGGAAGTATAGATTTGGGCTCACACAGTCTATAACTGGCATTTAGAGTGTGGAACTAGGTGAAATCTCCTGGTGGAGGGGTATACATATCAAAGAAGAAAGGTCCTTATGTGGAGGAGTGTGCACCTGTGGAAATGGTGGACGTGATGAGGAAGAACTAGCAAATACACCGGGAAGGAGAAAACAAGGAGGGAGCAGGAGAACCAGGAGTGTGTTGGTGCAGAAGCCAAGTACAGAAAGGGATCAGTCAGGAAGGGATTAGTATAAATGCTGCTGATAGATCTTCTTTTTTGTTTTTAAATTAAAGTTTATAAGGGGGGAAGGAGTGGTAAATGAGGGTAAAGCTGATAGATCTTAAATAAGATGAGAACTGAATTCAACAGTAGTCTTTGCAACATAGAAGTAACTCATTTTGACAATAGCTGCTTAATTAAATGGTGGTGATTAGAAAAACTGATTCGAGTATGTTTACGAGAAAATGAGAGAAACAAAATTGGAGAATTCAGGTATGAGCTACTTTTTTGAGTAGTTTTGCTATTTAAAAAAAAAAGAGAGAAGAAAAGTAGGGCAATAGCTAAATGGAGGGAGGGATTATGGGGTTTTGTTTGTTTTTAAGACTGACCACATTATGCTTGCAGCTAATAAGCTAATGGAATAATCCAGAAGAGAAGATACAGTTAATCATGCAGTTTAAAAGGAGCACAATTATTTTTGGGGTGAGGCCACTTACCCTGTTTTCCCAAAAATAAGACTTAGCCAGACTATTGGCTCTAATGCGTCTTTTGGAGGAAAAATTAATATAAGGCCCAGTATTATATTATATTACAATACTATATTATATTATATTATTATAAAGACCGGGTCTTATATTAATTTTTGCTCCAATAGAAGCATTACAGCTGATTGTCTGGCTAGGTCTTATTTTCGGGGAAACACGGTAGTAGCTTAGAGGGAATGCAATGAAGTGCAAATGTGGAATTGGCTTTGGATAGGCACTTGGAGTGTTTATCCTTAGTAGTGGGGAGGGAGGGAAATTACATGGGCACCGGGGTAAGTGGGTGCCCAAATATGAGACTGGAGTCTGGGGAAGTTCTTTTCAAAATGCTTTTGTTCTTAGTGATAGATAAATCTGAGAGTGAGGATGTATGGGATGGTATTGAAAGTTTGAGGGGAGAGGAAAAGGTATGAACAGACTGCCTAGGTGAGTTGGACAGGAATGGAGAAATAGGATGGTTGGAGAGCACCTAGGAACACAGTAGGGGTTAAAGCTATGAATCTAAAATCAGCATATGAATGAATTGTGTATTTCTTAGTTCTAGGCTTGCAGTTACCAGGTCATTACTAGGCAGTGAAAAGCAGGTGTATTTCCTAAAGAACAGCATTGTGTTGGAAGATCTAGCCAAGTCCATGGATTTGATAAATAGTGAAGACATCATCAGAGATCTTGGGTGAGGTAAACTAATTCATTCTTGGTTGAGGTAAACAGTGATTTCTGAACTATCATATAGACTTTTGAGATAATGGACTTTAGAGAACATCTTTAGAACATTTTCCTAATTTTATAAATGAAGAAGCTGAGGTCCAGAGAGGTTAGAGGCATTCCTTATCTTCTGTGAATCTTACATTACTTTTTACAGAGAATTTTGAAAATGGTAGTAAATATACTCTCCCAGGATGTTACTTTTTTTTTTTTCTATTTTTAATCCTTCTAGTAGAACATTCCTATTTGGTTTTTCAATTTATGTTTGATTGCACAGTTATGTAATGAGCTTTTTCACAGATTTATTATTAAGGAGAGACAGATGAATAAGAATTCCAGTTTAAAAAGATCATTAATTTTAAAGAAATGTGAAATTATGAATTCATAAAGAAATTATGAATTAATTTTTTGAGTGCTATATTTTTCTTTTCACATTATTTCTTCTGGATGAATACAATTCTATAAAAGGAATGGTTTATTTAAAAATGATTAGTTTTGTTTTTTCAGTGATAAGGGTAAAAGGGATCAAATATATGGTGATGGAAAAAGAACTGACTTTGGGTTGTGAACACACAATGTGATATATAGATGATGTATTACAGAATTGTACACCTTAAATCTCTGTAACCTTGCTAACAATTGTCACCCCAATAAACTTTAATTAAAAAAAATGATTAGAAGGAGTTATAGAAAAATTCTTCAAAGCACGTGTACTGTGCCTGAGAAATAGGTTGAATGTAATACTCCGATGGTGAAGCATCATCATTAACAATACAGGATTACATTGTAGCCCTTTTGTACAAAGATAGATAAAAACTGTTTTCTTTTTAAAAGCATTTTTAAAGTGCCTTTTCACTTGGGTGAGCATTTATTAGGTGAAAATCCTCTCACTAATGTACAGTATATATTTCTTAAGCATACTTACTGGGAAAAGGATATTCTTGACCTACTTGTTTACAAGAAATATAACTAGTTACCTCGTGCCTTTAGTACACTAGCAATTTCAATGATGGGTAAGTAAGCTATCACTGTACAGCTATCTACATAAGTTGGCTTTCCTGATGTTCAGGGAAAACACAGTTGATCTCAGTTTAAAACTATGCAGAAATACTTGTGCGTGCCCACTTTTAAAAATCGATATTTTGTCTACTTGGGTAGCAAATAGAAGTATCTTTATATAGTAAAACACATCAGATTTTCCTAACTACTAAATGTAGAGATACGATCTAGGTTAGTGTAGGTGGTTGGGGAAGCCTAAAACTCTTCACTCCTCTGTGCTCTATTTCACAGAGAAAATAGACGCGGAACACTGGTGGTCAAGTGGGATCAAAGTATCTCCTTTATTATGAACCAGGCACTTCCCAGTCATTTCCCAAACAGAGAGCTTTTTGGCAAGGCTGCAATGGAAAACATGGCTTTTTAAAAACAAAACACATCCCAAAGAGATGCAGCCAGCCTCAGTTGTACAACTCCTAAGTGTGGGCGCTTAGGGGGAGTCTATAAATCCTGCCCCACCTCGAATCTTTGAAACCCCCATGGGAGCGTTCCCTGTATGTGTGCTTTTGCTTCACGGGAACAGGAAGCAGGTAAGAGTGCAGGGGCAGAGATGGAAGTCCGCCCTCTCAGGATCAGGGTAGTGCAGGTGCAGTGGCTCTGCGATGTGTGTGTGTGTGTGTGTGTGCGCTTGTGCATACTCTGTATGTGTATGAATAATATTTAATGAAATACATCCACCTACTTGGGAAAAATTCTGATGGAAAAAATATTGTTACCTTTTGTCCCTGAAGGAATGTGAAAATGTTGGTAAAAAGCAGAACTTTCCCCATAACACAGACCCTTGCTACTGAAATGTGACATGCTCCTTAGATCAGCAGCAACTGTATCACCTGGAAGCTTATTAGAAATGCAGGATCTAGGGCTTCATTTCTGACCTACTCAATCAGAATGTGCTTTTAACAAGAGTCCTCTCTACTACCAGTGACTTGTTAATGCATTAAATTTCTGTAGATTTCAGATGTGTTATTAGAAATTTCTTCTTCTATGAACTAAGGCATAATAAAGGAAACAAGTAGGAGGATTTCTACTTACAGTTGAAGTTCATACTTCTCTATTGTAAAGTGCTTCGTGCTTTTGAAATAGTCCAGGAAATTCCAGGGCAAGGAGGTGTTTTGAATTCATTCAATCACAAACTGAAACAATCAGAGCATCTTATTATTTTTTTTAATTAAAGTTTATTGGGATGACAATTGTTAGTAAAGTTACATAGATTTCAGGTGTACAATTCTGTAATACATCATCTCTATATCACATTTTGTGTTCATCACCCAGAGTCAGTTCTCTTCCCATCACCATATATTGGATCCCCTTTACCCTCATCTATCACCTCCCTCCCCGCTTACCCTCTGGTAACCACTAAACTATTGTCTGTGTCTACGAGTTTTTGCTTCTTCATTTGTTTGTCCTGTTTTTCAGTTGTTTTCAGTTTTATATACCACAGATCAGTGAAATCATATGGTTCTCCACTTTTTCTGTCTGACTTATTTTGTTCAGCATAATAATCTTAAGATCGATCCATGTTGTTGCAAATGGTACTATTTCATCTTTTCTTTTAGTGGAGTAGTATTCCATTGTGTATATATGCCACATCTTCCTTATCCATTCATCTGTTGAAGGACACTTTGGTTGTTTCCATGTCTTGGCCACCGTAAATAAAGCTGTAATGAACACTGGAGCACATATATCTTTATGGATATATGTTTTCAGATTTTTTTGGTAGATACCCAGGAGAGGGATTGCTGGGTCATATGGTAATTCTACTCTTAACTTTTTGAGGAACCTTCACACTGCCTTCCATAGCGGCTGCACCAGTCTGCATTCCCACCAACAGTGTATGAGGGTTCCTTTTTCTCCACAGTCTCTCCAACACCTTTACTATTTGTCTTGTTCATGATAGTCATTCTAACTGGTGTGAGGTGATATCTCATTGTGGTTTTTATTTGCATTTCTCTGATGATTAGTGATGTTGAGCATTTTTTCATGTGTCTATTGGCCACTTGTATGTCTTTGGAGAAATGTCTCTTCAGGTCCTCTGCCCATTTTTTAATTGGATTGTTTGTTTTTTTGTTGTTGTTGAGTTGTATGAGTTCCTTATGTATTTTGGATATTAGCCCTTTATCAGAGGCGTTGTTTGCAAAACTCTTCTCCCATTCAGTGGTTACCTCTTTATTTTATCGATGGTTTCTTTTGCTGTGCAGAAGCTTTTTAGTTTGATATAGTCACATTCGTTTTTTTTTTTTTTTTTTAGCTTTTTCTTCCCCTGCCTTTGGGGTCAAATTCATAAACTACTCTTTGAACCCAAGGTCCATAAGTTTATTACCTAGGTTTTCTTCTGTGCAGTTTATTGTTTCAGGTCTTATGTTTAGGTCTTTGATCCATTTTGAGTTAATTTTTGTACATGGTGACAGTTAACAGTCTAGTTTCATTCTTTTGCACGTGGCTTTCCAATTCTCCCAGCACCATTTATTGAAGAAGCTATCTTTTCTCCATTGTATGTTTTTGGCTTCTTTGTTGAAAATTATCTGTCCATATTTATGTGGGTTTATTTCTGGGTTCAGAGCATCTTATTTTTAAAATGTGCACATTAGCATTCCATCTAAGATATTGTTTGTAAAAGAGACTTCTGCTGCTAAATTAAAAATAATGATAATACATTTTAAAAACAAAAGCTCTTCTTCCATCACCATGTATTTGACCCCCTTTACCCTTTTCTACAACCCCTCCCCCCTTACACTTTGTTAACCACTAAACTATTGTGTGTGTCTATGATTTTTTTTGTTTTTCTGTCTGTCTTGTTTGCTGCTTTCAGTTTTATATCCCACATATGGGTAAAGTCATATGGTTCTCGACTTTTTCTGTATGACTTACTTTGCTTAGCGTAATAATCTCAAGATCCATCCATGTTGTCACAAATAGTAGTATTTCATCTTATGGCTGAGTAAAATAATATTCCATTGTATGTGTGTACCATATTTTCTTTATCCAATCATCTATTGAAGGACACTGATTAATTTCCTGTCTTGGCCACTGTAAATAATGTTTTAATGAACATGGAAGTACATATATCTTTATGGATAAATGCTTTCAGATTTTTTTGGGTAGATACCCAGAAGAGGGATTGCTGGGTCATATGGTAATTCTATTCTTGATTTTTTGAGGAATCCCCATACTGTTTTCCATAGTGGCAGCACCAATTTATATTCCCATCAACAATGTATGAGGGATGGAAGGAGAACTGACTCTGGATGTTGAACACACAATGAGATATATAGATGATGTATTATAGAAATGTACACTTGAAATCTATATAATTTTACTAACCAATGTCATCTCAATAAATGTAATAAAGTTAAAAATAAATAAAAATAAAAGAAGAAATAAAATATTAAACTCATTGTGAGGAGATCTGGATTTAATTATCTAGTTATTTGTAGCTAGCTACATAATAAGGGAAGTGATAACCTCTCAGAGCCTTGATTTCCTCAGTAGTAGTTTACCATGCATGGACAGGAAATGGCGTTGGAACTCCAGAAAGAGGCATAGAATATGCAAATAAAAGTAAGGGTGATAAGAAAACTTGACACTTTTGAATAAATGAAAATCAAGTAATATGCTTGGAGTATAAAGTGTCTGTAAATGTGTTTGTATGGTGTTAGTGATGGGGGAAGGAGGTATATCGGTGATGTGTGAGGTTGGTGATGAAGGCTTTTTATGCCCTCTGAAAGGATTCGGAATTTAGCCAGAGACCAAGAGAAGTTACTTAAGGGCTTAGGAAAAGGAATGAAGTTGGCATTTTAGAAGACTAATACTGGCTTTAGTGCAAACATGAGAGTCAGTAAGACCACAGGCAGAGATACAAGCTAGAACTTATTTGAATAATAAGGCAAGAATGATGGTAATATGAATGAAAGATGTAGAAATAGGCATGGGGAAAAATGAACTATTTAGGAGGGGAAATGTATAGGATGCACTGACTGTTGAGGGTTGGGGGGAGGAAAACGTCACTAATTCCTATGTTTTGGCCCTTAAAAACATGACTTGAAATTTAGTAGGAGGAGTAGGTTTGGAAGGGATTGATTGGTTCTGTTTTAATCAAGGTTTTTTTTTGTTTGTTTTTTTTTTCCTTTCTTTGTTTTTCAGACTGAACATTCAGTTGTAGATGTCTGGTAAACAAATATTCGTTCCTTAAATATTTAACAATCTTAAGATGATCCTGCTTTGTATATCACATATTGTCATCATTGCAATCATTATATATATGTAGAAGCCTTCCAACAATCTACATTCTCAGCCTATTGGAGTTCACTCACCTGAACTCCAATCCCAAATATAATTGTGAGCTTAAATTTATTTTCAGTAAAAATTATGCCTTGATATTCATTGGAAATAGAAGTGGAGGTTTTTTTCCTATCCCACTACTTATATATGGCATATAGAATGTTATTCAGTTTTAGATTGTGAGAAGCATAAGTATTTTTGGACAAGGACTGTGATGGAACTTGTTTTAGTGTTACTTTTGTATCTGAAACAACACCTTAGAAATAATCCATGCAGAAAGAGTTAATGAATTAAACACCGGAAATCTGAGTCTTCAAACTGCTTTTATAAATTAGGAATGAGGAAATGGATGTATAGGAGATCATCATGAAAGTATGAGCAAATAAGTAAAATTTTATTAAATGGTTTTGCTTTAGCACTTATGAAAAGGAAAATGTAAAACTGAACTTCTCTAGTTCTTGTTTTCCCATGATTTTCTCCTCCTTTTTTTGACTGTGTCATCTGTGTCATTTTTCTCCTGCACATGAATATCTGTTTAGATTTTTTTCTTTATTTACTTTTGATTTTGGAGGCAAATATAGATAACTATTAAGTATATTAAATGTGCTGTGCGTTTTTCAGTGACTGTAGGTATCATTCTTAGAAAGATTTTCATAAAAAGTATGTCTGACAATATAACAAAACAGAAATCATGTTTGATAGACTTCAACATATATAGTGTATGTCCTGTCTGAAAAAAGAATTCAGGCATCCAACACAGCTGGCACTTTTCCTGTACTTTGTATCCCTCTCCGCTAGCCAATCTTGAGTGTATTTGCTATATCATTGACATTGATGAATCACTTTAATTTACCAGGCAACAGACAGTTTGAGGAGACTATTTGTAAGAACCAGCTAGAGCTGGTCCTGATCGTTACAGATATGTGAATTGTTTCAAAAAATATATAACTGATCAGAAGCAATTTAGATGTATCCTTGTAACATAAATATACAGAAATACATATTTTAGTGTCTTCTTTATTTTTGTTTTTCTCTCATGTCCTTCTCTTTTTTATGTAAAAATCAATACCTATATAAATATATGCGAATTTCGTTATTTGATAAAATCGATTGTGATATAATTTGGCTTTTTTAAGTATTGAGGATAATTTTTACATCTTTATAATCAGGAATTGATTTTTAGAAAAAAATATTATCTTTATGCCACTTTATATAACTTAAAATTAGAAATTATTATTCTGACAGTAGTAACTTGTAGTAACAATTTTCACCTTAAATAGTTTAGACCTTAGGTAAGGAATAGAAAATAGATTACATGAACTATCAAAGTATTATAGAATTTTAGTGAAGATTTGCCTAATAGTGGTACAAGAAATCTTGAGAAAACTGTGGAGAGAGAAGTTAAATACACATAATATGCAGAAGTCATATTTTCTTTATGCTTAGTGTGTATGCAAGTTACATCTTGAAATTCATTCAGAGCTACCATTATATTTGGACTAGATATCTTGTCCATCATTATTAAGTACTATTATAGAATTTTAAAAATTCAGCTTATTTTATATTATCTATCATGTTTCAAGACCTGCACCAGCCTTTTTCACATGTAAGCAGTGCATTAGACACAATATTATAACATGCAGTGGGATGGGATGTCCTCCCAATGCCTCCTATGGTCGTTTTGATCCCTGCAATTCTACTGATTAAACCTCAAAACTTAAAACTTTATCACTATTAAAATACATATATTTAATTAAATTCCTGTGAGGAATCATTGTTTGTGTTCATAAATATGTACCCTACAGTGTGAATGATTATAACCTCTTGTGTAAGTAGGCTTTGACAGAGGAAGTAGAAATGATTCTAGTGGCCTTGACTATTTGAACTGAGCTAGAAGAGGACAAGAAATAAGTGATAAAGAGCTGTTTATTTGTTTCGCCTACATTGCATACCAAGTAGGACTGATTCTGGCAGCTTTTACTATGGTTAATTGAATAAAACATAGCTTATAAAGTAGATAAATCAAATCCATATCCTAAACCCTAAGTTATTCTTTGTTTTCTCTGTGTAATATTCTAAGAACTACTCATATGTTTTCACTTTATAACAGTAATGCAAGGAAACCAAAACATCAGGTGTTTGAATTTGAATTTCTCAGGCTAGTGTAACTAAGTAAGTGGGTGCATGGGAATGATTTTTGAGGTGGGGCTATCCATGAGAAATGAGTGAGTTTGACTTAACAGACAAAGTTGTGAATGGCTTCCTGAAATTCCCTAAAATCAGTTGAGTCCAATCTTGCCATTATTTTTGTTTTAGTTCATGTTTTCTGCCATAGCCCTTTGTGTCAAGGTAGAAACTGGTTATATCCTTGTGGAAAGAACGGTAACACACCTGATTTAACTACTTAGGAAAGGATGTTGTGCATGTTCAATAGGTTTCTGGCACTTAAAAAGTATTTACAAAGCACATTCTAAACATAATGTATGACGTCTGAGTCATGACTTTTCCTGGCAAGTTAAGGAAATCTCCATCCCTGATTATGTGAACAATGTCTCCAAAGAGTCTCTTTCAGTCCAAGGAAGCTTGAATTTTCATCACCTTCTTTTATTATTTAGGTCTCTGGGCTTAGCACTGGGATACATACTGATTCTAAAAAGTACATAGAAGTTTTCTTAAAGTAATATAATTTTAGTTTATTTTGGTAAGTGAATCGGTCCACTGTTCTGTGACCCTAGTCTGATTTGTCTGTACTGAGCACTTCATTAACTGGGGCCAATCCAAACTTAGGTGATAAGAGGTCAGGCTTACAAAGCAGGGCCACAGGCAGAATATGAACTGATTTATAGTAAATAAGGGTGACTGTACAAAATGCTATCCAAACAGGAACATTTTGAGTGGGAAATGGGGGCATTATTAGCAATAGTGCTGGAACAACGTGTATAAACTAGGAATGTCTCAAGTGAACTGGGACATCTGGTTACCCTAAAGTTGTAATTAGTATAATTATTGAGAATAATACTAGATGATTTAAGGCTTTTTTTAATTGAAAAATTGGTGGTCAAGTGAATGAATAAGCAACCCCAGTTTAAAGGCACCTGGTCAGGCAGATATGTCCCATATTTGGACAGGGACATATTTAAGTGGTATCTTCCTAGGACCCTGTTTTGCTAAGAGAATGTCTTAGTTCCAATTAGCATATTAAAAGAGAGACCTGCATAAAAGATTTGGAATTGAAAATATACTTTGATCAACTGCAATCTTTTGTGTTCCTGTAATTATTTTTCCTTACTTCTCTCTCACCTCATAATTCATGCCACCACAGTTAAACATTCTGCATTGTTGGTAGTGCATAGTTCAGAGGATGAATCATTTTAATAGCATTGCTTTTCTGAAAGGCAAGTTTGGGCTTGGCTGGATTTTGGAGTTGGTTTGAAAATTTGTCTTAGCATATTGCTTCCAAATGAAAATATGAGAATTAGAACAAGGAAACAGATCATACAATTCTCACATGCTATTTTATATTGGTATTTGTATTTCACAGTAAAATTTTTTTCCTTTTGTCACTATTGTGTTTTAAAAATATTTAATTTGCTTTTCCTTATATCTTTCATATTTACATGACTTATCTTTTATGCTTATATCATTTCATATTGGAACTCTTATGAAAACATGCTCTGTTTTTTTTAATTGAAATTTTAATTGAGTTAATTGTAGATTCATATACAGTTGTAACAGACAGAGATTCTGTGAACTCTTTGTCCAGTTTGCCCCAGTGTTAACATCTTGAAAATTGATAATAACAATATTGTATCCAGGATATTTTCATTGATATAATCCACCAGTCTTATTCAGATTTCACCAGTTTTGCATGTACTCAGTTGTGTGTGTTGAGTGTGTGTTTAGTTCTGTACAATTTTCTCACATGCATAGGGTGGTCAAGATACTGAACAGTTTCATCACCACTAGGGTTCGTCCTGTTGCCTTTATATAATCATTCCCACCTGCCCCCTGCCTGACCACCACATGCTTAACCCCAGTCAACTACTACTATGTTCTCCATTTCTAAAATTTTGTCATTTAAAAGATATCATAGTAATGGATTTTTTTCTGTGTTTAAAACAACATGCATGCTTTTCAAAATATAGTTTTGGTCATAAGACTGTAGGAATGTGATAAAAGACAGTGTTTATTTCAGAATGTTTGTTAGAGATTCAGGATAAGTAGTATTTCTCTATATTTTAGCATACATAGAAATCACTAACTCTTCAGTATTAGTATTAATGTAGGGAGCTGAGCACCAATTAAGTGGTTAAGAATATTACAGACTATAAACAAGAAGTATGTGACTGTGGGTCACAAAAATACTGATTACATTGATTTTTTAATGTGGGAGATTCATGTGGACATTGATCACTAAAGTGTAATATGGACCACGTATTCTCAGGTGTGTCACAACTAGAGAAAAAAGGTAAAGATAGAGCCTGAACACCGAGTGATTTCCATTACCTTGAGTTTGTTTTATGACCTTGAAGGACCCATACTATAGGGAGTTTGTAAAATGTAAATATTATTAATCCAGTGATTTTAGTGACATGATTTTGCATCTAGAAGAAACCATAGAACTAAAAAAAATTCTGAATTGCATTGAATATGACATAGGTAGAAGAAGCTTATTCATTTGTCAATGTTGAGATAACAGAAGTGTTAACTGACCTTATTATGGTAATCATTTTATAGTATCTTATGCATATTGAATCATCACATTGTACAGTTTTAACTTACACAATGTGACATGTCAAATTTATCTTCATAAAGCTGGAAAAAAGGAAAAAAGAACAAAAATAATTCAAAATTAATATTCTTGACATTTAGATCTTGATGACTTCATGAAGTTAGATAATGTCTTACATATTTGTCTTTGTATCTTTGCAACTTAGGTAAAACATGTTTAGTAAATATGTGTTGAATAATTGTGGTTTACTACATTGGAAACCTGCTTTATGTAAATATATATTATTTTAGTATTTTTAAAATCAACATTTATTTGTTTATTTGTTTGTTTGTTTGTTTGTTTATAAGAGATAGGTTGGGATTTCTTGGTAGCGTCGTCATTCAAATCTTTCTGGCAAGGGAATTTATATTCCGCTGCTGTGTACCTAACTCAGCTCATCAGTTTGAGTTCCTAGTTAGAGCTCCAGCATTCATCAGAAGATAGAAAAATGGCAGACTCCTGAGGTTAATATATTACAAGGTTATCTTCAGGGTCATTTTCCTTCACTTTTTTTTTTCCCATTGTCCTTTTTTTATTTGCATTGCTTTGTGGGATGTCAGTATCACCTAACAAATGTGTGATGTGATTTTGAAGGTATTGTTACAAAACAATTGGTTGTAATGGTTTCTTACAGTGCTGCATTATTCAATAAGCTAAATTTGAAAACTCCTGGTTCTGATGAAAGTGATCTTGTGGCAGGAAGTGTTTTATATATTTTCTTCATCATCTGTGTTTTATCATTTGCTATTCTAGTCTACTGTAACATGCTTTTTTATTTCCGCTCCCTAAAGATGTTATTTTGTAAAACAAGTGCAATGTACTGCATATATAATGATCAATGAATAAAACACAATGTGTTTTATTTTACACTTGATTTAAGATAACATTCTGTGGAGGAGCGGATTTTTGTCTTTTACATATAGCTATATGTAATGTTTGGTAAGTAAGAGTCACTGAACACAGATTTTTAAAAATAAATGAGTGATAACTACTTGTAATTTATATGTTTAAAAATGATACAGAGGTCTATTTCCAGTTCCAGTATTCAGGAGGCCCCTGAGGTACAATGACAGGCAATAAGGATCATGATTAGCCCAGCCCTTGTTAATATTCCAGGTGGTTCTGAATTTTCCAAGAACACTAGGGCCTTCTAGTCTCTGACATATATACCCAAGAAACCCTCAATTGTTCAATATGCAGGCCCTCAAAACTCCCACGTATGTAACTTCCTAATCATAAGACAAGCTCATGGTACTCTGCCATATTTGGTCCAACTCATCGTGCTTCCACCTTTCTAATAACTCAACTTTCCTGCGTCCAGTATGGCTTTCTGATACACTTCTCTTGAAGTTAAGAAGAGAAACAAAGAGAAACAAAACAAACAAACAAACTAAAAGCCCAAACTACAAACCCCCACTGCGGAGTAGGACAGAATTCTATAGATACAATACCTCATTTGTTTCTCCTCTCAACCCAAAGAGATAGATATTATTCTCTATTTGACAGTTGAGAAAATGAGGCCCATAAAAGCTATGAAACTAGGCCAGTGTAACACATCTAGTACTGCTGGAACTGCTCTTTTGTCTTATTTCAGTAAGAACTAAAGCTCTACTGCTAGTTTATTTCTGGATTAGGCTGCCACACTAAATAAATTTATTTTTCCTTCGCTCCTATCTTTGGTATAGCATCTACTTGTTCTGTCTGGTCCACGCCTACTCTTTACTCTATTTCTTTTTTCCTCATTTCTGTCTCTTCTCAGTCCAGAAGATTGATGCTTCACTTGTGCTACCGGCTTGATAACAGCTTTACCTCAGTGATAGATTAAAGTTGGCCATAAATATTTTGCTGCTCCTTTCAACAAGACGTGGAATCTATTTCTCCTCCTCTTTAATCCAGGAGATGGCTGTGTGACCTGCTTTTATCAATACAGTGTGGTGTAAGGAATCCTGTGCCAATTATGGGCTTCAGCTTTAAGAGGCCTGGCAGCTATCACTTTCACTCACTCACTGGCGCTACCATGTAATGTGGTTGATTCTGCCCTACCAGAGAGTCAGTGAGGGGGCAGGGGGAGAGAGAGAGAGAGAAAGAGAGAGAGAGAGAGAGAGAGAGAGAGAGAGAGAGAGAGAGAGAGAGAGAGGCAGCGACTGTTTTGGCCATCCCAGCTGAATCACCAGGCATGTTGGTGAAGTCATCTTGGATTTCAGTCCCATTTGAGTCTCCAGAAGACTGCTCCTGCATGGGTGACCTAAGTGAGACTAGTCTAAAACACCCAGCTGGCTAAACCTAGCTCAGATTGTAGACTCATAACCAAATAAATGCTTGATTTTGTAAGCGACTAAGTTTTGGGGTATTTTGATAAATAGAAATAGATATCTGACCTATTCACTGACTTCCAATTTTACTTCATCTCAGTACTGAAGACTGAGTATTATTTTCTGTCATCTCAATGCCCATCTCCAGATGAAACCTCGGCCAAGGTGAGGTTCTAGTTCCACTAAGAAAGGGAGTTCTGAGAAATTTAAGGAATTTGGAGAATAAAAACCGGACAAATGAAAATTCAAGTGGGATATGAAAGTTATTCTCAGCTATGTGAAGGATGATTTGATAAGAGGCATACAATTGGTTTTGAGAACTCTGCATTTCCTATATGGTTCTTGTCCAGTTCTTTTCACTACCCTCTTTGCTTTCACAAGTGTAGGCAATTCTTTGTGGTTTGGAGGCTTCCCCCGCATAATCCTGTTTCCTTCCTCTTTACCTCTTATAGATATTACTCTACAATAAACATCTTGTACTCCTAACTCTGGCTCAGCATCTGCTTCTGTTAGGAGCAAGGTGAAGTTGACAGAATTGAACTGACAGATGGGTTTGTTTAGAAGAATTTTAAGGTCCCTTCTAACTCTGCAATCCTATAACATTTTGCTCTGCAGTCTAATTGCTCCTAGGCAGAGTTGAATTATTGCTTCAAAATGATACTGAGAAGTTAGGCATGAGATACCTTCTGGGTACCAGTAGAGAAGGGACCTGTCTAAATTGCTAACTTTATACTTTGGAAAATGAGTGTTTTCTTCAAAAATGTAAAGGTGTGTATTGTGGTTTTAAAATTTTTAATTCTGATTATTAATATAATTGTAATTACTAATATTTGTGTAACTAATTATCTGGAGTTATTTGAATCTGCTAACCTCAGCACAAAAAGATGGACTATCAGTATCTAGTAAAAGGTATCTACTTAAGCTTCTTGTAACACACATGTTTACTGGGCAGATAGAATTAACAATGAAGATGAGTAAAGAAAAGGAGTAGAAAAACTATCAGTCCTGGTGCTAGTTATTATAATTTGGAAAATAATCTTCCATTTTGTTCTTCTATTAATATGTATCATTAACATGAACAATATACCTGGATCCTGCATAATTAGCACATAACAAATAACAAATAATAATCAGTGGTGAAATATGGATACTATTAAATTATGCATCTCTTAGCAGATGTCTGGAATTCTAGAAGAAATTAAAATGTCCTGAAATTAACTTATTAATATTGAGTTGGAATGAAGTTCTTTGAAAGTTTTTTTTAATGTTGTGCTTATGTCATTTGAATGGAAAACAAATGCTTACCTTGAAAGGTTGAAGTTAGAAAATGAAAAGAAATGTGGTAATTAGTTCAGCCTGTGATTCCCAGACCTCCTGTGTTTACAGAGGTGGTAAAACTAGGGCAAAAGTATTACAGCAGCCACGATATAGCTTTCCTCTGGGGCCTTGCATACCCTGACTTCTCTCATGTTCTTTTGAGGTAAAGTTTGGAATCCCTGGTCATATCTGTGAGACTTGGTGTAAGACATAGCCCTTATGGCACATGAAGTCTTTGCTTTGTCTCCTATGTTTTAAAGCCACCTTTATTGAGCCTTTGTCATCTTCCAGACACTATGCTAAGTCCTTAGGTAAATTATTTCAGAATTATCATCAGAAGCATATTAGATAAGTACTGTTGTTTTCATTTTACACACAAAACATCTGAGGGTTAGAGAGGTTTAATTTGACCAACGTCGCTGTAGCTCATAAATGGCAGTGCCTGGGTTTTAATCTAGCTATGGCAGGCCACCAGGTCACTGCCGTCATAACGACTGAGTGACCTTGGATTTTCTACTGTCCTCCTTGCTTTGCTGGGCTGTCAGTCACTGAGAGCCCCATGTGCCACTGGTTGGCATGGGAGATGCTACTGCTGCTGCTGCTCCTCTGCTGCTGTCTACAGCTCTGCTGCCATCGAGACCCGGCTGTGGATGCTCAAGGTGCTGGGAGCTGATGTGCAGGAGGCTAAAGAAACTCTTGTTACTGCCAAACGTGCTGTTATCACGGACTGCACTGCTGCTGTCATTATGCTGCTGCCAACACTGCCTGCCCTGCCGTTGCCAGTGCCAGTGATGCTGATGCCTTGGGCTCTCAGTGTCCCAGGGCAGTTTTGTAGACAAGCAGCTGCTTTTAGATGCTACTTGCTCATTACCCGTAGGCCCCTTGCCTTAGGCCTCAGCTTAAATCCATGGAGCCTGGGATGGAAGACTATCAGAGGCATGTTTTATCTTCCCCAGCATCTGGGACAGCTGGCCTTGAACCAAACATGTGCACCTCCATTCTCTTTTCTCTTTTTCCCTAGAAATTTCTTTTCCTCAGAGGCTCTTTCTTCCCTCATGCAATGCCTCAGAAGCTCTGGAAACATGAACATAAACACTTGAACTTTAGAATGAATATAATTTAGTCTTAAAATGGAACCCTCACTACATTAGAAATTTTACTTTGAAAAAAATAATAAGAAGCACTGAAATTTTAGAATTTGACTACGTATTTATCTGTGCAAGAATTGAATCATGCTGCGACTGTCTATGTATATGCAACTTTGCTATCTGGCCAGGATGGTTTCAGTGTGATTTACATTACTTGTGGGGAAAAAAAAATAATTACTAGAACTCAAAACATCAAATCTTTCTTTGAAACCCTATCAATAATTCATACAACTCATATCAAAAGGCTTACAGGGACAAAGTGATTTTGTTGGTGGGGCTGTTTTCTTTTTCTTTTGCTTTCAACCTTAACTCACAAGAATGCCAACGTTGTTCTAAACCTGGAAAATAAGGAGATGGCATGCAAATTTACAAACCTCTACTCTTAAGGACATGCAAAATAAGGAATGTCTAACTGGAGGAAAAGAAGGTCACATTGCTGAATTTCATCGTCTTAACTGAAAGCAAAAGCTTGTTTAAATTTTTTAATTGAGAAAAGTGTATGGGGTGTGGTAAGAGCTCTTAGTTCTATGCAAGAAGCTTTTCTTTTTCTTTTATTGCTTACAAGTAGTCTAGCAAGAAAAAAAAATATATATATATTATATATATATTATATATATTATATATATATTATATATATATTATATATATATATATAATATATATATAATATATATAATTGTGTCAATATCCCAGTCAAGTTCCTTTTCCTCAAGGATTCTTTCATTTCTTTAAGGATAAATCCATCAGTTAATTTTATTGTTCAACTACAATGCAAGTTTCTATTTCCATCCCACTTGCAATAATGATTCAGAGTTTGTGTTTTATTTTTAATTAAGAAAGTGTGTATTGTTAAATACATGCACTTCAAACAGGGTGAGCCTTTTGATGTGTCAAATGCATGGATTTATAGAATGAATTTGCACCCAGGACTCTCTTTTTTCCCCCAGTAAATTGCATGAGGAAAATAATTTTATTTATCCGTAAATATGTGAATTCTGGAATGTATTTATTTATTAAAAGTTATCCTAACATACATGTTAGAATGTTATTGTCCTGTGTGTATTTAATCTGCACATTTTCTTTTTGATTTGTTTCTTAATTTTAAAATTGGAGTGAATGGAAAATAGATCAGTATATGATGCATTAAAAACAACCTAATGATGTTGTTGTGTTTAAACATCATACCTAGATATATAGTTTGCTATTTTCTGAGCTACATGTCAGAGTATATTGTAAAGAACTCTGTGAATAAAATAAAGGTCAGAAAGCAGTGCTGAGAAAAATAAAATATAGTTACCTTACACTGCTGATCTTCCTTATTTTTCAGTTTTTAACAGAAATTTCATGTCTGTGGCATGAAGATACTAAGGTTCTTCTAATGTAGTCAAATTGTAGAGGAAGAACTCTTAAAAGTTTGTAGGATGACAAATGGCATTAATAAATATTAATGTTTATGAGCATTGAGTATCCTTTCTATTATCTGTACTTAATGTTTTCCCTTTATATTAATAGTATGTATAAGAAATGTTTGTACAATGCTTAGAGATCCTTTCTAGATAGTTTTATTTTTTTTTCTTTTTCTTATGCTCCCAATCTGTTTAGACAGATGAGGTTTGAAAGTACTTGAATTCAGAGTTCATAGTTGAGCAGACTAGTGAAAATATTTCTCAATATCTTTTTCAAGGAGGTATTTACCACTTTACTAAACAGATTACAATGAGTTTTTTATACACAGCCAT
This sequence comes from Rhinolophus ferrumequinum, assembly GCF_004115265.2. NCBI lineage: Eukaryota > Metazoa > Chordata > Mammalia > Chiroptera > Rhinolophidae > Rhinolophus > Rhinolophus ferrumequinum. The sequence continues at coordinate 43,835,801 of NC_046288.1, forward strand.
AGAAAACTTTAATTCAGAAGTCCTCAGAAAATTAAAATGAAAAATTGGAAAGTAACTTATTAAAACCATAAACTATTGAGGGAGTCTCTGGAAATGGAAATACTACCAAATGGAATCACACGGCATTTTTTTTTTTAATGTCTCAATTTATTAACCTGTGAAAGGAGAACTTTCAAATTGAAAATAATGACAGCACCTTAATCATGGTGATTTTATTGGAATATGACTACTATAATAAGATGCATTCTAGATTTCCGGAGCAGTGGCAGCTGTCAAACACCAACATTTTTTTCCCTGAGAACAGGTTTAGTGTGGTGTTTTTCAAGGACAAGTTGCTCAGCTATTGTCTCAGTGAGCACTGCTAGTTAATATTCAACAGTTTTCTTAATCAAAATTGTGTGTTCTGCTCCCTAGAGTGTTGGTTAAAGTGACTGTACGTTTATCAGAGCCTTCAACAGCAGAAGCAGCATATTTCTGGACGAGGTGCTGGTAATGAGAACCTATATTATCCCAGGGTGCTGATAAGAATCAGAAAATGCTGTCAAAATACACTGTTTGTAAAGAAAAAAAAATGCTATATCTCAAAAAGTCAGCCCTTTCTTTGAAGCCCTTGTACTTTATATGACTTCAATTGTTTATCAAGAATAATGGGACGGCAGGGGTATGGTGATATCCTACTATAAACTCCAGGAATGGATGACATGCCAGTGATCAAATAGTCTGGGAGTCTATTAATCATTGCTTCTGTTGGATGGCTGATTAAGGTTCTTCACATGTTTCCTTTAGATTACAGAAAGTTCTTAATGAAGTGATGTTTGGGGGAGGGGGCATTAGAGCGCTTAGTCTGGCATTCTACAAATGGTATTGAAAGGTCAAGTGGGAAAAAGAAGCTTTGCCAAAAGTAAAATAATTCAACAGCTAACATTTTCCAAGAAATGCTTTGCCTAAGATGCAGGTTTTGTTACTGCTTTTATATTTAACTTCAAATTATTTTCTATTGCCTGGTGATAGTGCCCTGAAAGAAGTGACTTTTTCTGCCAAGATTATATTCATTCTCTCTCTCTCTCTCTCTCTCTCTCTCTCTCTCTCTCTCTCTCTCTCTCTCTCCCCCTCTCCCCCTACCTCCCTCCTTCTCTTCCCCCCTCCCCCCTTCCTTCCAGGCATCTCCCTCTCCGAAATAATCAAAGATACATTGTTTGAAAAATATGTCCCTGTAATACTAAAAAAAAAAAAAAAAAAACACATTTGTGTTGCATTTTATTTGTTTTGTCTCTAATGGAGCTCTGAGGAATGATGTCTTCTGCAAACAGTTCATTTAATTATTATGTTGGTAGATTTTTCTCTAGAATTAGAACATTCAATAATGAAAACACATTTTGGGAATTGTTTCACATAATAAAACACACACTTTGGACATTTTCATTAGGAAACAATGCACCTACATCCCACAGGAGTTAATCTTGGTAAATAGCATTTATTTTGTAGGCTACAGTCAGGGATATTGATCATTTCAGTGATACTGAGATGTGTACTGCACTTTATACATTGATCTTTGATGTAGAAATGTGGGCACATTAATGTAAAAAATTGATTGCTGCTACATATTTGAAACTTATGCCATACTATTTGCTATTATTCAAAATAACTCATTTACCTGGTATTGTTATATGTAGTCAATTAATTTGTAATTTACCTTTTAAATAAATTGATCAATTATATATTTTATATATATATATATACATATATATATATATATATATAATCTTTATGTATAGCTTATAATTGTTTCAAAATGTGAATCACAATCAGATTGATTTGATACTAGGTTTTGGTAGAACTGTGTATCAATCAGTCCTATCAGGAGATGGAGACCATATTAAGTTAAAAAATGAGCTTAATAAAAAAATTATTAAACTATGAGAAGAGAGTAACTATGAGATACAAGAAATACAACATGATGCCCTAGGACTGAGGGAGTCTACCAAGGAAGGATGAATTTGGAAATCTTTCACATCTTTGGAGAGAAGGTGTGGTGATTCATCCCATTGGATAGCAGAGAATTTCAGGGATTGGCCACGCATCCAGAGGTGGTCCGCAGTCACTGGACAAGCTGGTGGCAGAGAGAGCAGGCAGGGAACTGACAAACTGGTGAATGACATGTAGAGGGCGTGGACCCCCTTTGTCTTGCAGTATCCTCCAGTGTTCTCTATCTCCAAAGTTCAACATCATGCACATTATAAAGGAAAAGTGCTTAAAGGAATTCCATCTATGATCACAGAGCATGTATTTATTGAAGGGTGCATTTGGAGCTGGGAAGCAATTACACTTGACACGTGAACAACACAGGCTTGAATTGCATGGGTGTACTTATGTGCAGATATTTTTCAGTAAATATACAGTCGACCCTCCAAATCCCTAGGTTTTCACATCCATGGATTCAACCAACTGTGGATGGAAAACAGTATTTTTGACTGGCAGTTGGGAATCCAGGGATGAAGAGGGATGATTGTATAAATCGTTCTATGCCATTTTATGTAAGGGAATTGAGCATCCATGGATTTTGGTACCCTTGGGGGTCCTGGAACCACTCCCCAGTAGATACCAAGGGAAAACTTAGTTAAGTTTTGGGGGAGTCAAAAGTTATACGGGGATTTTCTACGTGGGGGTTGGTGCCCCTAACCTCATGTTGTTCATGAGCAAACTATAATTCATAACGGGCACACGTTGACTTACGTTTGGATGTTACCTAATGGTACAACAAAAACGACAATTCTGATTGCTTTAAGAATGCCGTGTTATTTAGCAGTGCCTTAATTTTAGCCTCTTATGCTTGTCTATCCTTATTAGTCACATATCCTGGCTTTCAGTAGCTGAGCTTAGGACTATGCTTATTTTTCACTATTGTCTTTCATACACAATACCCCTAACTCTTGGCCGTGGAATAGGGAGCCTGTCTATGTGCCACTGTATGCATGCCCAAATTCTTGGAATTGTTTGAGCAATCTCAGTGGAAGAAACTCATGGAGTATCAATAAACTCTTTCTAATTAGAGCCGTTCATCTCTCTTTTATAAGCAAATGAAGAAACTGTTCACCCCTAGAGTCTGCATTAGAAATAGCACACAGTTCATTTGGCAAAGCTAAAAAGCAATATTGATTTTGAGGCACTGAGGAACACGCAAGTTCACAGATCAATTTGTTACTACTTATTTTTTTCTCTCTGTTGTTGGTACAGCCATCGTTGTGGCTTAGGTGAGAAAAAGTTATTATTAGTAACTGTTTCCTAGTGTTCTATAGATGCTATCATTTACATTTAATTTTTTTTATTATGTTAGCTTCATGCATACAAAACAACGTAGTGATTAGACATTTACACCCCTCACAAAGTGGTAACACCGCCACCCCCAAGTTAACTACCACTCTGATATCGAAATAACTGTTACAATACTGTTTACTATATTCCCTATGCTGTACTTTACATCCTGTAAATATATATATATATATATATTTTACCATATTCCCTATACTGTACTTTACATCCTGTATATATATGTATGTATGTATATATACATATATATGTATATATATAAATATATATATAAACTATATATAATTATAGTTGGCATTCAGTTTTAATCTACTTCAGCTTCAGGTGTATAACGAAGTGGTCAGGTATCTACACAATCTATCAAATGATCTCCCTGATAAGTCCAGTGTCCATCTGGTACCGTATATGATCTTTACAACATTATTCATTATATTCACCGTGCTGTATTTCACATCCCTGTGATTGTTTTGTAACTACCAGTTACATTTATAATCATATACCATTGTAATCATATGTCAATGAGTTGTCAACTTATGTATATGTAAGAGATAGGTATCCAGGCATACAGATATCAAACATGGTGTTTAAAAAGATAGGTATTAATTAATAATTCCTTGATAAAGCTGAGTTATTATAAACCACAGTAAGAGCCATGTGCTAAGTCACTCACAATATTTATGTCTATTGTTGCTTTAACGTAGGAATTACCAGTGGCAAGCAAATTTTTTCTAGCAGCCAGAACATAGAACAGTTTTATTATAAACAGTTTATTCTTTTTTATGTTAAAGGGGGGGGGGAGAAAAGCCATTGATGGAAATACTATAATTGCTTTGGCAATTTGCTTTGGATTTATAATCTTTCCTCAGGGTGCTTTTTTCCTCTCCTTTAGGCAAAAGAAGGTGGGAGAGGGGGATATTTTATTATACATGTTAAAAAAAATTCCAACATGAATAAATCCAACAGATAAATTGCTTGCAATTACCTTTTTAAAAGAGTGTTGCAGGAACATGAACATTGAGAAACTAATACTTAAGTGCAAATGGTTTATTTGTAGTATGGAAAATAGGTGACGCTATAAAAACCAGTATGAACCACGTCTATAAAATGAGGAATGGAATGATTGTAGGGCAAGGAATATGCTTTGGTATGAAACAAATTTCTAAAATCTTCTAACACTAAGGTAAAATCTACTAATCCTGAATTTAATGTGTGATAATACATTCTATGAATGAGTTCATCTCAATGTACCACGGATATAACAAAAAGCATTACATGTTGTAGTGGATGTAGGAGTAAGATGCTATTCCCAAGTTTAACAGACTTAAAATCTATAGCTTTTTAATTGTAGATATTTTGTTTTTGCTCAAGTACCAAGAAATGTACCAAATAATTGAGTACATAATTCATTTAGTACAGAAAAGCATAAAAAATAGATAAAAGAATGGACAAGAATCTGAGGCTAACAAATGATACGGTAGGTTCATAGACATTTACAAAATGCTTCATTTCCATGGCTCTGTGAAATTACGCTTCAACACATTAAGTTTACTTTTTTCCTTTGCTTCTACAGGGTAACCGGTCATCATCGACAGCATTTATTGAGGGTAGTCTATGTAAACGACTGATTTGTACAGAATTGGTTGTCTTTACAGATCCTTATCTAGCTCTCTGAGATACATATTATTTAGGGTTTTTCAGTTTTATTAGTTTGATGCAAAAGTAATTGCGGTTTTTGCAATTTTTAACTTTTTAAACCGCAATTACTTTTGCACCAACTTAATCAATGGAAATTCAGACAGAACAGGAAACTTGCACATGGTGGTTACACAGCCAAAAGTAAATCCTGGACTGCACATCTCCAAAGACCAAGCCCTTTCCACTACACATTGTGATTGTGGCTTCTGAAAGTTAAAAATAATTAAAGCATTTGGTTCTTTAGATGTCAAGTACTTGATACTTTTATTAACTTCTATGTTCAATTTAAAGACTGAAAATTCAGCTGGTAATTCCTATCCAAACTGTAATCACTCAACTTTCACTTCTTTTTCCACTAAAGTATATATATATATATATATATATATATATATATATATATATATATACACACACACACACATATGAAAATATATATATGTATATATACATATGAAAATATATATATATTTATTTATATATATATACATATGTATGTGTATATATATATATATATATATATATATATGAAAACTATAATGTGATATGAGTGAACAAGGCAAATGTTATAATGTTAGAAAATGATTTTTATACCTGGGAACCTCTTTTTGCTATTGAGGCTTTCACTGGTATTTTAATGTTTCCCCTTTGGCTCATATAACAAAAACTAAGTGTGTTGATTTCTTCTTTGTAGCTTATTTATACATTCTTATTTTTCTAATATTGATTCTTAAATATTGCAGTAATGACAAGAATAGCTATCCCAATAATGAATTAATGAATTTCCCTTTTGTTTTCTATCATTTCTTTATACAATAAATACTTTGAGAATTTTCAGGTTTATTTTTTACCTCTCCAGTTAGAAAGTAAGCTTCCTAAAGTTTGTGTCACCATCTTCTCTTAATGAGGGAGGCTGCACAAAGGTTTTTATATAATACATATTATAGATTAAACATATGATTATTCTGAGTGGAGAAAGAATTATGAAATAGTATTTTGTGAATTGTAACAAGATGCTTGATAGACTCACAGAGTTTTCTAATTTCTTGGCAAAATTAGTCAATTGTAATAATATGTGTATTTTACACATTTGGAATAAGAAATACTGCGTTCTCAACAGTAAAAGCCCTGACAAATGATCTGGGATTAGAAAAGTTCATCAAGTTTTTGGTGGTGAGGTGGCATGATATAATCAGGCCAAGGTTAAATGTTTTGCCAGAAAGATCCAGAAACAAGTCTAACTTCTAAAAATTGCTTAGAAGTGTGCTTAGAGCCATCATGAATGAATGAATAGAGAATGAGCTTTAGAGTTACAGGACCTGGGTTTGAATTCCAGTTCTATCATTAGCTCAATGAATTTAGGCAAGTTATCTCATTAGGCTGTGTTTCTTCACCTATAAAATAAAACTAATAGCATCTCTTGTGTAAAACTTCGTGAGGATTAATTAGAACAATGAATGGAATGTATGGGGTACAAAGAAGATGCTCAACAGATGTAGCTACTTTTAATTTTAAATATCAAAGTCTATTTGATGTAGATTGTTTGAAATACTTAGATTATTAATATTCTGAATATTGTGGAGAGCAAATCAAGGGAGGGTTAAATATTACAAAAGGTTGACTATTTAAACTTGTGGATAGCATTTTAAAACTATTTTAAATTCTGTTTTTTTATGGTAAACATGTGCAATGACTTTTAGTTCTTAAGAAAATTTTGCCTGACATTTTTGGTTCGTTCATGGTGTAATTAGACTCCTCATCTGAAAGAGTTAAGCTGCCTATAGCTGACTCTTTTTCTAAAGGAATGGGTGTGTTACAATCTTTGATACGCTTCCTTTTTAGCTTCCTTTTCATAAGTCGCAGAGTTCAGAAAAAAGACATTCTTAGTAGCTTACGTTTATTACATGCTCTTACAACAGCCCATTGTTAGTTGAAAATTAACTGGAGAGTTTTTATTCACACGTATGATAAAAATCAGAGCAATTGCGCTAAAATGAGCATTGCACATCAAGGTAACATTTGTGCTACACTTCCAAGTGAGTATATTGATCTATATATGAAGAATTGTTAGTTGAAACAGTTGTTTAGTGGTACTGACTTTTACCCTGTATTACTGAGTTCCTTCAGACCAATTTCACCCCCTCCAGTCACCTTCTAGTGTTTATAAAGCGGTCAGTTGCAATGATGATGTTCAGCTTTGAAATGCTAGGAATATCAATTTAACTAAGATGTCCCAGGACACATCATAAAATATTTCTAATTGCAAGGACTAAAGTAGCCTAGGACAATTGGATGGAATAAGTAGCTTTCCTTTTTTTTTTTTCTCTTTAGGGAATAAATATACACAGAAATTATACAGAAGGCAATTAATATTTTTCTTTAAATATTCAGTCATCCTGAATAGTTAGCCCTCTCACAGAAAGGAACATTGTTATTAACTAGGATTACAAACCAATTGATCACCTGACATCCTGTAGCTGGTTGTGGATTAGTAAGGGAATGAAAAAAGCCTTTATTAAGCCTTGGCAAGATTACAGTTTTATTTCATATTTAACCATTTTGATTTTCAACACTTTTTGTGCTTAAAAATAATGTGTGGTTATGTTCTTATCTTCATTTTGCACATGAGAAAATTAAAGCTTAGAGAAGTCATACTTTTTTTAAGGTTATATAGTTTAAAATTGGCAAATGGAATTTCAACCCAATTTAGTCTGATTTCAAATTCTAATCTTTGCTGTCATGTGCCTTTGTTTCAGTATTTCATTATAATGTTAAGTGCCTTGCTGACTGAAATATAAGTGAATGTGTTTGTGTCTTGTTCACAATGAAAATGTATTAATTCCTGGAATATATATTGAGTCTCTACTGGTGCTAAGTATATCCTCACTGAGGATATAGCAGTAAACAAGGTGGGCACAGTCCCTGCTTTCATGAAGCTTATTTTCTAGTTGGGAAATATACCATAAGCCAGTTGGAAAACACGCAATAAAAATATCATGTAGTGATAAATGCTATGCAGAAAATTCAAATGAAGTGATGTGTGATGTGATTTGGAGTGACTAAGCAAACCATTTGGATTGGATAGTCAGGGAAGGTACTTCCTATGGAGGTGATATTTAAAACTGAGTTCTTATTGGCCCAAAAAGAGTCAAGCACATGACAAGTCAAAGTGGGGAAGGACCTAGGTGTTCCTGTTAGTAATTGCAGAGTGGTAGGTGATGAGATTTGAAGGCAGGCCTGGGTCAGATCCCATAAGTGGTATAGAATCTATGTGCAGCTAGAAGTAAAGGGTTAATTAAGAGGATAGACATAAAGATAATTCTTGTCGCCTGTGGAGAGTATCCTGTAGGGGGTAAGAATGGAAGCAAAGATCCCAGAGAAGAGATGGATGCCATTTCCAAGCTATAGGTGAGGCCATGCAACTTCCACTTCAATGAGTTGGATGAGGATAGTGAATGAAAAGAGGGATCCTGGATAACCCCTTAACTTTTGTTGATTATGCTGGTGGATGATGTGCAGTTTCTTGAGAAAGGAGAACAGGAGGTAGAACAGATTTGATGGTGGGAGTGTGAAACTCAAGGTTTTGTTAAGACCAAGTTAAGTTTAAATATTAGTTTGAACCATATGAAATTGCTTATATTCAATTTATGACCATCAAAAATGGTAATTTCATATTGTTCAACTTAATATTTATTAGACATCCTTGTGGAGGTATCAGAGAGGTTATTGGATATATAAGGTTGAAATACCAGGAAGCAATTTGGGATAAACACATAGATGTGATAGTCATCACCATGGGACCAGATAAAAAAAGGAGTGTGTAGATAGAGCAAAGAACAGGTTCCAGGATCATCCAAAGTGGAGGCAAGAGGAATTGTATGGGTTGGCAAGATGTGGAACGTTACCAATGAGCTCGTTTTCTTTGCTGCTATTGGACCCTTGTTACTTGCAAGTATTTTTATTGGAATCTGTCTCCTTACAGAGTTTGTATCCTATTGGTTAATTGAGCCTTGGGCTAGTCTGAATTTTTTTTTTTTTTTAAGGCCCATATGTGGTACAATAGAGTCTGAGAAATAAACAAATGGTGGAGGTGATAAATAGAACTTTCATAGCCAAAATTGCACTGTGTTGCTCTTTTTTTATGCCAAGAGGATAGCTTTCCAATTTGTGAACATGCGTGTCCATATATACTCATGCAAAAATCATCAAAGACATGGATTTCGAATTCAATAAAACTGCTGTATTTCACAGCTCTAGTCATATAATCCATCAGGGAAATCAGAAAGATAAAGGAAAGCTTAGTGGTAAAGTTGATCTTTGCAACAATTGAATCTTCTTCCTTGTCAGGTTCAGTAAGGAAAGCACATCACTAGTACTGTAGGGGTGTGTTTGTGTGTGTGTGTGTGCACGCGTGCACGAGCGTGCCTCACACTCATTCCTTAAGATTTTCTATATGCTACATCATGTCATCTGCAAGTAAAGATAGCTTTAATTGTCCTGGCTAGAACCTCCAGTATAATGTTAAACAGACATGATGAAAGTGGACATCCCTATTTGTTCCTAAATTTAGGGAGAAAGCATTCAGGCTTTCACCACTAAGTATAATAATGACCATGGATTTTTTCATACATGCCTGTCATCAGATTGAGGAAGTTTCCTTCTATTCTTAGTTTCTTGAGAGTTTTCATCATGAAAGGATGTTGGAATTTGTCATATGCTTTTGCTGCATCTATGAGACAATCATGTAGTTTTTGTTCTTTATTCTGTTGATGTAATGTATTATTACTTTGATTGATATTGGGATGTTAAACCAAATTTGTATTACTTGAAACATTCAATTTCATCATGGTATATAGACTTAAATTATGTTTTTTTTATGAATTTCTTGGGATTTGCATATAAATTCATAAGAGATACTGTTTGTTTTTTTTTTTTTCTCTCCATGTCATTTTCTGGTTTTGTTATCAGGGTAATATTGGCCATATAAAGTGAACCAGAAAGCATTCCTTCCTATTTTTGAGATGTTTGTAAAGGGTTGGTATTAATTCTTCTGCAAATGTTAGGTACAATTCTCCAGTGAAACTATCTGGGCATGGTCTTTTCTTTGTGGGAAGTTTTTACATTATTAATTAATCATCTTTATTTATTGTAGGTCTTTTCAAATTTTCTGTTTATTCTTGAGTCAATTTTGGTAGTTTGAATCTTTTAGGAAACTGTTTTCATCTTGTTGGCATACAGTTGTTCATAGTATCCCTTACTATTCTTTTTATTTCTGTTAGGTTTGTAGTGATATTCTGTTCTTCAGTGTTTTTTTCTTTTTTATTTTAATAATTGAGTCTTCCCTCTTTTTTACTTGCTTAATCTTGCTCAAAGTTTGTTCATTTTTTTTGATGATTTTCTGCATTGTTTTCCTATTGTTTATTTCAGTAATCTGTATACTAATATTTATTCCTTTATTCTTCTTGTTTAAAACTTCACTTGTCTTTCCTTTGCAACTGTTTTCAAGTAACAGATGGTGCTATTAATTTGAGATATTTTTCTTTATTAATGTATTTACAACTATAAATATCCCTTAGTGCATTACTTATGCTACATCTTATAATTTTTGTTTTCTTTTTATTAATCTTGAAGCATTTTCTAATTTCCATTTTTATTTATTTGCTTTTTTTTTTGAGATATTGGTTATTTAGGAATGTGCCATTTAGTTTCTATGTATTTGTCAATTTTCCAAATTTCCTTTTGTTATTAATTTCTAACTTCATTTCTCTGTGGTTGGAGAAGCTACTTTGTATGATTTTAGTTGTTCAAATGTTCGATAATTCTCTATATCTCTAGTAACATTTTTTTTCTTTCACAGTATATTTTGACTGATATTAATATAACCATTTTTGTTTTTCTGCATCACCATTTTGTGGTATATTTTTACTTTCATCCAGTTTGTATTTTTGAATCTAAAGTGTGTTTCTTTCCCAGACAGCATATTTTGGATGTTATTTGTTGTTTTTATCTAGGCTAAGAATCTCTTTTTGATTGGATTGTTTAATACATCCATATCTAATCTTATTGCTGATACAGTTGGATTCATGCCTGCCATAAATTTACTTTTTGATATATATATCTATATATCTATATATCTACATATATATATATATAGTAATTTTATATATGTAATTTTCATAGTGATTGGTTATAATACACATTATAATTTAGAGCTTACAATGCACATTATAATTTAGGTTTATGCTAACTTAATTCGAGTGAGTTATAGAAATGTTACTCCTATATGGCTATACATTTGATATATATATATATATATATATATATATATATATATATATATATATAAACACACACGCAAGTATAAAAATGCATATGTATGTATGTAGAGAGATACGCAGAGAGATAATTTATGTTACAAACCAGATAATATGTTGTTATCATTATTAATTTAAATAGTTTTTATGTTTTTTAAGAAAGCTGAGAGTAAAGGGGAGCCGGTATATATCTCTAGAGTTTTGTTAACTTTTTCATTTACCACCTTCTGTTTCTCTTCATTTCTTTCTGTGGATTCATGTTACCATATGGCATCATTTTCTTACTCCAGCACAACTTTACTCTCACTCACTTTCTTTGTACTGTTATTGGTATGTTACATTTCTACATGCTATAGGCCCAATGATATAATTATGTACATTTTATTTTATTTTATATTATTACTTTGAAATCAGTTAAGAGAAGAAAGGAGAGAATGCAATTATTTTATAATTTTCTAATAATTACCTTTACTGACACACTTTTTTTCTTGATGTGGGTTCATATTATTGTTGGGTGCCACTTGCTTTCAACCTTAAGAACTACCTTTAGTATTTCTTGAAAGGCGAATGTGGTAAGAAATTTATCCTCTCAGTTTTTGTTTATCTGAGAATGTCTGTATTTGTCTTCAGTTTTGAAAGAGTATTTTGCTGAGTATGATCGCCTTGATTGATAATTTTTTTCACTTTTGCAATATATCACTCCACTGCCTTATGTTCTCCATTGTTTTTTTATGAAAAACCAGTTGTTTTCTTCTGGTGGGGTTCCTTTGTATGTGACAAATTGTTTTCCGCTTGCTGCTTTCAAGATTTTCTCATGCCCGTGGTTGTTTGCTGCTTTATTTGTATAGTGATTTTTCCTGACTATTTTGATAAAGTCCATTTCCCCCATAGTTTGTAGCCTGTGATGTTGTTCATCAGAGGCACATCCTTTGACATGTGCACAGCCACCCCGACATCTGTTTTTATCGAGAGGAGAGGAGCTTTAGTCAGTCTCTTGTTGACTGTCTCTTACACTGATTTCCCTGTTAAATTTCTAATTGGTCAGTCTCCATTGGTATCATCCCCAGCTGTTAGTCTCTTCTAATTACTTCCTGATTGTTCTATTGTTTTCATCAACACCTACGGACTAAGATTGCTGTGCAGCTCAATCCAATTAAATTTGGGCCCCTTTTCAGAGGTGTTCTTTGGGACAAGACTTTGAGACTTACTCATACCCTAGGAGTACTCTCTTTGGCTATATCTTTCCCTACTTTTCTGTGTTAAAACTTCAAACTGTCTGTTGTTATCCTTCTTACTCTCATGGAGCTACTATTCATTTCTCACCATCAAATCTCCATTCTTTTTAACAGTGTCCTTAGACTTGCACTTCCCATGCTCTATTCCAAATAAAGTCAGTCCCCTTAAAGCAACCTTGGAGCATTTTGTTCTTATGGCTTGTCTCTCCTTCTGGGAGGAAACCCTGGATCAGTGTTCTAAAATGGGGATAGATCAGTGGCTCACTTCTCCAGGACTGACAACCTTTTTATAATGAGTGGGAAACTTGGCAGTGATGGTAGTCTTTGTTCTTTGTCTTTTTCTTGAAACTGCACCCTAGAATCTTGGCTATGCAAGGGTGATCAGGGCCAAGTGTCATCATCCAGCCAAACTTGGGTAGTTATGCACCCTATGAGAGGGGTCTGAGTGAAGGGAGCCCAGTTCATTTGCCCGTTCTTGCTTGGAATAGACCTTTGACAACACTGAGCGGGGCAAGATGAGGAATGCTGGTAACTTGTTCCCTTGGGAAGAAACTATAGTCCTGGATTAGGATCTGGGCAGGAGAGAGACCTGTGTTCTTGACGGCACATGCCTGTAGCAGAGCTTCCATCAGGCTGAGCTGCGTAGAGGGGAGTGGGTCATGGCTCAAATGCCACATACTCTCACTGTTCTTATTGAGATTTACTAACTTTTGTTGAATAAATGTTTCTCAGGTCTATATCCTTAAGACATTTTTTCTGATATTTTAAGTGGTCGTTTTACATAATTTTCACCTGTAATAGTTGTTTCACTGGGGAGAGGATCCATGGGACTCTTTATACCCCTGTTATGTAAGCATTCTCTCAAATTGATTTTTATCCTTTTGTGCATAGTATGCTGTATCCAAATGATCATTGTGAAGTTGGACTATTCTGTAAGTTAGTGGGACTTTAGATGGGTGTGAATAACCAAGGAATTTCATGGAGATTCAATATGGGTTATTAATTCTTTGGATTTGTAGAACATCTTTATTCTAGGAAGCTCATGTGTTTATTGTTGCTTGATAATGCTTACCAAAGATGTGTGAAATGTAAAAATCTGATCTATCCTATGGAAACTCCTAATTAACCTAGCCCAACTTTGTTCTTTGAGAAACAGAAAGTCATTAGAAAGTTGGACAGTTCAATCTGAATAATACCATTATGTTTTAAAGGATCAATATCTAAAGGAATCTAACACTAGAATATTTCACTGACTATTACTGGTATCTTCATGAAGTTCTGAAATGTAGCTTACAGATGAAATATGGAGGTCTGTAGCCATACTATGTTTTAAGCAAAACAAATATATAAAAATGGAATTTAGAATAGATACATTTATGAAAACTTCATTAGTATTTTAAAATAAGGAACCTCAAAAGAATTATTTCCAGTAGATTCCTTCTGTAGTGTTTGTAACATTTACTTTCTTTTACAAATATTTTTATATATTTATAAAAAAAGTATATATATATATATATATATATATATATATATATATATATATATGCCTGTTCATGAACATATTTTTTTCTGTGTTTATTCTGCCTCTACCAGTAAGTGTCCTCTTTTTTCAGTGAAATAATAGTTTTTCAAAGCATACATTACGGAAAATTTACTCTAGTGCTTTTCATCACCAAGTAACAATACTTTAATAAACACTGTCTCCTAGTCCCTTTAAAAATACCACCAGAATTCCAATTTATTAATTTACAAAGATAATTATAATGAACACATAGACATAACTATTTGAATCAGCATGATCATCATGTATTTTTCTCATTAGAGAGATCTGCATGGGAAGCAAAATCTCACTCAGAAGGTTGCTTGGTGACCATGGATCTGAACAATAGTTAATCTTTGATAATTGGACTGATTCATAGTATCAAGTCATTTCGTGTTGTCTTTTTGCATTTTCACCCTCTCTGCTCTATTGTCAATACATTTAATTCAATTTATCAGAATATAGGCTATAAAAAATTAGGGCATATGAAACATAAGGACAATATTTCTAAAAGTTTACAAATCAGCAATGGTAAATGCAAAATTTTGACATTTACAGAAGTATTTGCAACCTTAGCGTTTTGACGTTCTAACAATTTCAGCTTTCTAATTCTGGAGTAAGCTTTACAAAATCAACTGATTACAGAATAATGTCTCGCCTTTAAATTTGACATATTACACTGAAATTATAACAGTTACCAATTGCCCAAAGAAGAGTAAAAGAACACACTTTAAGCAAGAGAAGTCTTTAGAAAATAGATCACCGATACCCTTTTTACAAATATGATATCTACTGTTTGCTTTTGGCATTTCAGATACTGTCCACGTGTGTAATGTTGTCCAGTTGTCACAATAGGTAGGGACTTGTTCATTTTATAGAAGAGGATGCTAAAACTGTGGGTGTTTATGTAATTTATCTAACTTTTACAGCTAGCAATTGATGAGGCTGCAGTATTTACCCTGGCAGCCTAACTCAGGCTCTGCCACATTGCATCTGACATTATATAAAGGCTTGTTTTCTCATCTTTTGTAGTTTATTTCCTTAGATCACAGATTTGAAAAGCATGTTTAATGACACTGTTCCAGATCCAAGTGGAGTTCTTTATGTTCTTTTAAGTTGGCTAGTTAGAGGGGTAGAGGAGGGCGTTCCTTGTAATCATAGAAATTTCCAGGTTTTATGACCTGGCCTGTTCTCTCTATTGCAGATGTGCATAATGTACAGGACAATTAAAATGAACAGTATAAGAGCCACGCAAAAGCACACTGTGCCAGGCATTATTCTAGTGCCATCTGCATGTCATCTCATTTAATCCATGGAAAGTTCTGTGGGCTGGGCGTTATTGTCTCCAGTTTTACCGATAAAGAAACTTAGTCAGTGAGGCTAACTAGTGTGCTTTTGGCTGCATAGCTTATAAGTACCAGATCTGAACTGTGCCCATTTGTTCTGAAGATTGTGCTCTTTCTAGTCATCCCCACCATATCACCAGATCTTTACTGAGTGCTTGACATTTCAGACTCTCTGAGTAAAGTATCATCAGAATGTTTCTGTGGAGGTAGTTATTAATAACTCTACATTAAGGATGAGGAATTAAGAATAAAAAAAAGATTAGTCATAAGAAAGAAGTTTACATAGTTAACCTTGAGATTGCTGTGGCAGATTAATAAACAGTACAATTAAAAAGTGGATCAGTAATAGTTTCATTTATTGTTATAGAAAATAGTGGTGGTATTAATATATATAAAACCCTCTTGAATATTAACATGACTTTATTAATAACAAATGAAAGGAAAGCGATAGCATGGGATATCAGTGTTCTGTAT
This sequence comes from Rhinolophus ferrumequinum, assembly GCF_004115265.2. Classification (NCBI taxonomy): domain Eukaryota; kingdom Metazoa; phylum Chordata; class Mammalia; order Chiroptera; family Rhinolophidae; genus Rhinolophus; species Rhinolophus ferrumequinum. Next base: position 43,851,729 of record NC_046288.1, read on the forward strand.
CATAAAATATATCAATAGTGCAGCACTGCTATTTATTTTCAAATATTAGTTGTCAAAATTAGCACTTAAGATTCTAAGACAGGGACCCTATACAGTTTTCTTTTAATTTCTGAAACATTACACATAATGGACACTCAATAAATGTTTATTAAGGGAGAAAACAAAATATATTTTGGTGTATTTAAAACTCAAATGAGCAAAGTAGGGATTTATGCCGGTTGTGGTGGGGGTGGGGGGTGGAGAGAGAGAGAGAGAGAGAGAGAGAGAGAGAGAGAGAGAGAGAGATTATAAGGAATTGGCTCCTATAATTATGGGGGCCAAGAAATCCCAGATCTGCAGTTGGCAAGTTGGAGACCCAGGAGAACTCATGGTGTAAGTTCCAGTGTGAGTCCAAGTACAAAGGCAAGAGAATACCAATGTCTCAACTCCAATACAGGCAGAGAGAAGGCAAATTCTTTCTTACTTAGTCTTTTTCTCTGTGAACGCCTTCACCGGCTTTGATAATGCCTACCAAATTTCGGGGCAGCCCATGGCCCAGTCAAGTTGACACATAAAATTGTCACACTGCTCAATTTTCTGTTAATCCAGTCATTTGAAAGGAGGTGATCTTGAAATTAAGGTTCCAGACTGATGGTAAGTTGTTATAGAGTTAGTAGCTCGCAAATATATTATGGTGTTTATAGAATAATGATTCCAGTACTTCAGTTTGTATTTGACTATTGACATGATATCATAGAAAAAAAGATTATTAACAAATGATTTATTCATGTAAAACAATTTCTAAAAATGAAATATACAGAATTAAAATGATTTTTTAAAGTATATGATGATTTAAAAAATAAAACTTCCTCTTTTATAGTTACATTCTTCAGAGGTAAGCAATCATAATGGTTGCTATACTTCTTTCTGGCCCTTTTTCTATAGAAATGAAATTAATTATCTCTAGTATGTTTGTTTGGGTCCCCAAGAAGTAGACATCAAAATAGAACCAGATTTTCCAGAGGTTTAATGAAGGAGACATCTGTGAAGGATGAAGGGGAGGAAGCAGAAGTAGTCTTGGAGAGCCTTCAGACTACAATGAAGGTCTCACACCTGTAAGAAGACAGGGGAGGGAGAATTGGGTAGGAAGAACCTCAGATAACAAAACCATGTGAGAAAGTCTCAGCCAGTCTAACGAGTAGTCCTCAAGTAAGAGTTACCTCTGATACGAACCCCATATCTGGTAGGAATTAGGTGATTCTACGAGTCTCCTTGGGCTCAGTCATTGACTGGGAATTTACTGGGGAAGTGTGGCCTCAGCAGGAATACCGTGATGGAATCAAGGGTGTGGCAGCTAAGGCTGTCAAGCAGTTATGTTCCCCACAGTTGCCTCTCTCATTTATTTATTTATTTACTCACTTATTTATTTGTTTGTGTGTTTATTTATTTATTTTAGTTTCAGCTATAAAAAACAATGTTATAGTTAGACATTTACACCTCTCACAGAATGATGACCCCATCCCCCAATCGACTACCCCTCTGACATCGAATATGTCATAATTCCATTGACTATATACCACAGCTGGTTCTCCTGAAGGAAGATCTGAGCAGAGCAATGATATGGCCGTCCCACATTAGTATAAATTTATATAATATGTTTCTGGCACTTGAAATTTTGTCATGAAATACTTTCATAATCTTCCTTGATGTTGAATAGTATTCAGTTGTATGTCTCCAGAACAATTTACCCAGCCAATCCAGTATCTGAATTCCTTAGTTGAGAAATATTTTAGATCAACTGTGTAAACTGATAGGGCATTATAATATTTGATCTTTGATTCATGAGGTGCTTTTTAAATCATAAAAGAATAGCTATATATTTTCTCAATAAATATTCTCAGACATATTATACATCGAATGTGAATCTAAAATTTATGAGATATAGTGAAAGCCTTGGCTAGTCTGTAATGCTTGGTCATAACCTTTTCCCTGAAATAGGTCTTAGTAGTTGTTTAAAGAATCTACTGTCCTATTCTTTAATTACATAAATATATTTAGAAACAGATCCATATGTTGACTAATACATACAAGTTATTTAAAATTGACAAGGCTAAAATCCTTTTTTTTTTCCTATTTACCTGAAGGGCTTTTTTTTTTTTTTAAGTATTTTTACATTTTTAAAAGCAGATGGGTGATAGAATATCACAAAAATATTTTTACTTCCTCACAAAATTGTATGATGGGATAAAACTATAATGTTAAGCTTGGGATTTCTTCTCTTTGTTTTAATTTTTAGCTGATGTAACTTCAAATTGTTGTCAGAGATCCTGGGGTAACATTATGCTGAAATCAAATGTTAAGGACCCACTTGTGTCACTTCCGAATCCTTCCTTCATGCTATTTTGAACCATTCTATAGTTGTTCTTAAGATAGTGCAGTTTTCTTGGGTTATAGACATTTTGGAGATCATTACACTTTTGAGAGAGCACAGAAGACTTATTTTAATGTTAACCCAGAAATTATGCAAGCTTATAAAGAAAGGAATTGATATTCCTAGAAATTTAACTTGATGGTAGACATTTAAATGTTTCTAACTGAACAAAACAAATTAATCCGTGGATAAGAAAATGCCTGTAGCTCCTAATTGTTTGAGCTTTTGAAATGTACCTCTAATGAAAATATTAGAGGCAATTTAAATGCTTTTCCATTTTATTAATTCAACTTTTAAACGGATATTTTTTAATGTTTACTGCAGTCTAGGCATTGTTCTGAGTGATTGGGTGCAGTACGGACAAACAGAGGAAGTCACTGTCCGCTTGGAGCTCATCCTCCTTCCTGGAGAGGCAGACAGTAGGCAAGTAAGGAACTAGGTCAGCAAGACCATTTGAGTAGTGAACGAATACAGTGAAGTGGGCGTGTGGGGCGGGTGGGAGATGTGCTTAAACAGAGTGATGATGTAGGAGAACAAAACAATTTTATGTAAAGAGTGATCTGGAAGTTTCTATGAAAATGTAAAATTTAAAATAAGACCTGAATAACAAGAAGGAGCCAGCTATACACAAATGCAGGAGCAGGGGAGGCAAAAGTAGATAAAAAAGCCCTAAGGTGCTACTATCTTGGTATGGTCAATAAAGAGAAAAAAATAAAGGCTAATGTGGCTGAAACAGAACAAGCAAGGGGGATAACTTGATATAAAGAACAAACGATTAGGCTTTGTCAAATGTATATAATTTATTTGGATTTAAATCCAAGTATACTGGTAAGTCTTTCAAAGACATTAAGTGAGGATATGATAACAACATTTTGAAAAACATGAAAAGACTGTCTTCGATATGCAGGAGAGATTGTGGAGGGACAGTGATGGAAGCAGGGACTTTTGAGTTGACTTGGCAAGAGATAATGGTTACTAAGAGTTTGGCTGTAGCTTGAAAGATAGTTTCATACGAAAGTGAGGTGTGCTCTAACTGTAAGTGGCTTTTCTTGTAAATTCACTAAAATATATTTCTGTAAGGAAACAATGTTATAACTGGTTCTGGTGCAGGTAGTTGTTTCAGTAAAAAAGTCAGTTAAGATAAATACATCTAAAATGGGGATGCAAAATTCATAGTGAATACTTTGGAGGAAAAAGAAAAGTTTAGAAATTTGTCTGAAAAAATAAATTTATTTTAGGTGATAATTGCACCTATGGCTTCAATACAGGGAATGAAAAAAGAGTGATTAAGTATTGATTTGGGGAGCGTTTTTGCAGACATAAAGATGTAATGAAAAGACGCAACAGCTTTCAATTCACACATGACTTTTAGAGCACTGTCATAAAGAGAATCTCTTGTAAAAAATATTTGAAGATTTCATCAATTTTTTCAAGGATGTAATCTGATATTCAAATAATGTTTTTTTTCTTGCACAAATTCTGAAGCTATTCTTTTCAATTTTATCTTCTTTCATAACATCTTACAGTTCTAATTTGTCAATGGCTTTGTTTGTGTTTTCACCAGTTTTCTACCTCACTTTAATGATCTTAGTGAAATACTGAAATTTTTGTAGGCTCTGCAATTTTGCTTTGGAATTGATTGTATTTCACTTACATTGAATTTTTGGTTGTTTACAATAAAATCCTAATTCCTGAAGACATTGACATGGTTTCTGGGGAGTCATTGTTATTAACTTAGCTGAGCAATTTTATTGATTATACACTTTATAAAAGGTTAGTTTATTACAGAATATTTTCATGTTGGGGTCATTTCCGTCAACCTATAACTCTCATACAACATTAGCTAACAATATTAGAACTAACAATAGCATACTTAATATTGTGATACTTTCCTATTTACTGGAATGATTTTTGTAGGTTTCTTTTTTTTTTTTTTTTGGTATGTCTCCAAACTTTCTTCTCCTCCATCTGATGTTAGTTAACAAATACACTATCCTATTCAATGTATATATAGTTGTGTAGCAATTCTTTAAAATGGATTTGCATGATGTTCTGCATGGTTGAGTTGGCTGGAATACTTCTATCTATCTATCTGTTCCTCTCCAGAATATTAAGGTTATCTTAATGATTATTAACTGAAGGTTTTTTAGTTTTTGTCCTCTAAGTTGGTTTATAATTCTAAATTTATTCCTTCACAAAAGAAGTCTCTTTAATAAATTTCAAATCATATTTTCCCACTAAATATAACCCATTTTTTTCTGATATCCCTTGTTTATCCAACTATTTTAAATAGCAGATATAATTTTTCTCCTATCTCCATAACCTACAAGAATAAAAATAGCATCTAGTAATAGGAAAATTATTGAATTTCAGACAGCTTGTGCATTACAAAGTTTACCTTTATGAACAGATAAACCTTTCTAGGGTTTATGTTGCTACTTGTAACCTCTTATTGACCATTTTCTAGTTCTTAAAGTAGTTATATCAAAATTAGTAAAATTGGTCTATAATAATTGTACCAAAATACTTATAGCTGCCTGTTTTGCCAGGGCAATACAATATAATTAATTTTATCTTTCAAACTTTATCCTGTTGGATGGGTTTCAAGATGAGTATTGATATTAAAAATCTGCATTTAAAAAAGGTTATTTTAACCTTTAAAATTATGTGTGTGTGTGTGTGTGTGTGTGTGTGTGTGTGTGTGTATATATATATATATTCATTCATTCAAGATGACAATCAAGACTAATCAGGTATTAAAAAAACTAACCAGTGCAAAATAATTAAGGTTGGTTAATAATATTTTTTTCTTGAATATAATGATACAAAAATTAAAAAGTGTTATTAGGTGATTATATCTAATCATTTTAAAGACATCTCTGCCCATATTGCTCTATGGATGACAGGATCTAAGTCAAAGAAGTGAAAATTTGATGTCTTTAATTGGTGGCTGGGATTCAGGTGTTTAATGGCCCTAGGGTTTTTCCGTAAGAGTAGGTTTGTATCTGAGAGAGTCCGGTTATGACAGAAAATACATAGCACATAGGCTGCCAACTTTCCCTCCATTGCCCATGTTACACATTATATTCTGTTAAGATACTTTTTACTGCTGAGCTTGGATAGACTTCACAGCTATTCTCAGTACTCACCGCCAGTAAGCGCACTAATTTAATTTAAGTTGGTCTTCAGATGTAACCTATTTCTCATTTTGCTATAGTGTAATCCAGTCATTACTGGAATATATAAAACTTAGGTGAATATAAAGCTATATATCGATGTGTTATAGAGTTGTACACTTGAAACCTATATAATTTTATTAACCAGTGTCACCCCAATAAAATTAATTAAAAAGAAAAGATATATAAGTGTTTGTATTCTGCTGGAAGATTTTATGCTGCAATTTTCTGGAATAAAAATAGGTCGACTGTATGAAAACAGTTTTTACCAATGTGGTGTGAATTAGAGACAGATATAATGAAAAGAGTATGGGTCATATGCCAATCTATTATGGAAGCTAAAGTATGGAAGCTAAAACTAAGGGTGTATAATATTCATATATACTGGAATAACGAGCCACATAGCAATGATGCAGAGTGAAAAACAGAAAAGTTTTCTAGAAAGATATTCAAATCCTCCAAGATGAGGTATGGAACAGAAACTGAATGAAAGATCTGTCAACTACCTATGACATTAGTAGGATAAAGACAAATCTTGTGTACTCTTTTTCTGTTTCTTGCTGTACTTTTTACGTGTGTGTGTGTGTGTGTGTGTTTATGTGAAAACAGTTGGAACATATCAGGGCATACCAGTTAGGAGAAATGGTTCCTCATTCAACTAATATGCAGGCAGCCCTACCTACGTACCAAGTGCTTCCAATGATTAATGAGGTCCATTGCTGTAATAGGAGAAAATGTTTTAGGAACTCACCTGCCGGATGTGACTTGCTCTTTGAAGTAGCTGTGCCTTATATTAATGTCTGCTGTGAATGAAAATTGTATAATGTTTTTAAATATGGGTATGTGGCTTATGAATGCTAGTCAAATATTAAGAGCTTATTGTGAAATTAATCTTTGACATTTTCTCTGCCAAGACGATCCAAGCAAAGAATCTAAAATCTGCATATTATATAAAAATGATGAGTCAAGGGACTTTGTTCCAAGTAAATTTGTATCAGAGATGGGGACAGATACACTTCAGAGGCCCATATTAATAAAAAAAGTAAAAAAGGAATTTGTTGAACAACATTAAGAAAATAACAAATTCTAAGGGGTTGGTAATAGGAGAGTTACAAACTCACCAATCTTATTGAAGTGTTTTTCATATTTGATTTCAAAACCCTGAGGACTAAAGGAGTGAAGCCACTATTCCAAATATGGTGAACAAATTGTAATGATGAATCTTTTGGTCTCCAGAAAATTTTCCACGGACAAATAATGAGGAAATTTTAAATGATGATGGAACCCAGCACTAAGCAATGCCACAGCTTTGCAAAGAATGAAGGAAACGGAATAGAACTCTGCTGTTTCTTCTTATGTAATTGCTGAACTCCACATAAATGGGCCTCTGTTTTAAGAGTTGAGGTCTATGGACTCACATAGATAACTAAGAAAGTATAAATCTGGAGGCTATGAATCAGACCTAGGCCCTCATTTACATGTGTTTATAAATTTTTCAACTATCCTCCCCTCTTCTTCCAGAGAGAGTTACCAGAGTGTCTCCTTGCCAAGTTAGAAATTTAGAATAAGAAAGCCAGGCTCACCTGACACATGAGAATGTCTTTAACCCATTCATCTAAATATTTAATCACATTGGTTGAAGAACCATTGGGAGACTTCCAGTATAGTATAAAGCTCTAGAGTTATGTTTCAGCATGGATTATTATCTTAGTAGTTCCATTCCGGTTGCTTTGCAAATCATATGCTCATATTACACATTTTAGTCTTTGTTCATATCTAGTTATTTAAAATTAAATAGGCTGCTAACATTTGAAATCATACTGATATTTGTATATATATATCTGTACTGTTTGCTAACTTGAAAAGTATTTTAAACACAATGGTCTCATTTTGTTTACTAAACAAATCTAGGCATATGGTAGTATAGATGTTCAGAATTTCCTGCTTACTTTTAATTTATTTTTGATTATTGCTGATTTAGGTTATATAGCTTCCCTTGTACCGCCCCCACACAAGTATTGTTTTTCATTTATCTCTTAATGAGAAAATACAGAAAAAACCATAAGCATGCCTAGTAAAGCAATTCATAGAAATGAATCACTGACATTCTCAAGTCTATTTTTATCTGTTAGCTCTTTTCATGATGGTGTTGGAAAGTCTGAAAACTAAGAATAGTTACCAGTCCATTCAAAATGTACGTATAGCTAGATCAATGCCCACCATTTACAATCACTTCCTGATCCTGAACTCTTAAACTTGAGCACAAGCAGAACTATATAACTGAGATAGCATTAGTTTATGCACTGAAAAAAAACTCAACTCAACTTGAGTCACCATGGGGATACCCATGATTGACTTGCTTATTTGGCTGCATTTTACTCTCACACATTTTGATGGGATAAAAACACTACATTTTCTAAACCATATTTTCAAAAGGCACTAAGAATGATGGAGCAAAGCATTCTGTTATCAATAGTGCTGTTCTCAGACACCAGTGTATGAAATCCACATTTATGTCTGCAGTTTTGGAGAACTAAGAACCATGTGGTATCTTGGCTTTATACTTCCTGAATCAGCTTAATTGCATCTGTATACCAATTAGACTTGAATAAATATGTTTGTGTGCTTTTTAGTTGATATTTTGTTATAAAGCTTTTAGTTCAGTTTCACTAAACACATTTCTAACTGTACTTGGTTTATTAAATGGGTTACTATTTTACATTAATATACATCATATGCTGTATTATTTCTTTTTATGCCTAATAAGAGCATTATTTTGTTTGTGGCTGTTAATATCAAAATGATATAAAAAGTAGGCAGCCCCTATAAATTATATATATAATTTATATAATTTATATAAATTTATAATATATATAATATATATAATAAATGTATACATGCATTGTATATATATATATTTTTTATTCTTAATAGTCAGTTTCTATAATGCAGTCTAGCATATGAATTGATTTTTAACTTGTAAGCATTAGTGTTTTTAAAGAATTTTTTGGTGGTTAAGTAAATATAAGTAGAAATACAGAATTGAAAATTGAGATTTATAAACATTGAAATAATTGATGTTTCAGATGCTCATCTCAATTTACCCAAATTACTGTTATTAGCAGAGCTCTGTTAAAAATCCCAAAACAGTACCCAATTTAACAAAGCTATACGTTGTGTCATTAGATTACTCTAGAGGCCACACATTTATTTATTTATTTATTTATTTATTTATTTATTTATTTATTTATGAATACATTTTATTAGATTTATTGTATCTAGAGGCTACACTCTTTATAAGCTCTTGGAAATGACTATTTGAAGGAGTTGTATAATTCATGGAGATTTTATGGGTCACTGTATTTCACAAGAGTCAGATCAAAGTCTATTACTCTATTCAATCTACTCTTAGATCCTACTGATACTGATAAGTTTTCTATCCAGAAAAAACAAGATATGTAATCGCTAAGTGATCAAAAGTACATCAAAGCATTTGATATAAGGCACTAAAATGATTGTCATACAGCATTACTGTAGGGTTGCTTTCTCCTGTTTTTAAAATAAATGGCTTTGCTTTACCAGGATATTTATTTCTAGGGTTCCCAAATTACCGACATTTTGGAACCTTCGGGAATCGAAAACAGGAAATCATATTTCCTGAGAATTCTCGAGAATTCCCGGAATAATCTTTTTTTATTTGATTTTCGTTGATCATCTGTAATAATGGTTGTAACAGTAAATGTTAATAAACAGAAAAGCTGTAGAGAAGGTGGGGCAACCGGGATCCGTGGCGCCGGTGCAGTCTTTCGAGACATTCCTATATGTAAAACGTTGATGAAAAACTTGAGTAAATAAAATTTCCTAAGTGGAGGTCGACTGGAATTTCACAACTAGTGCATCTCTTGCCCTGAGCGCTAAACAGGAGTCACTTCGGTATCATTTTGGCTAGGTTTCTGTTATATTTCAGGTTTTCTCAAAATATAAACAATGTAATTAATACAGCTTTATTTAACCAAACCTTATAGTATACAGTGAGTTTTTACATATATCACACACAATGTATTAACATTCTCAATTGTATTTAAATATTGTATTTATTAAATTAAACGTTAATAGAAAACAAATGCAAACATTATTCGTTTGAAAATTTAAAAAAAAACTTCAAATAGTTTTTATCTGTCATTTTAAAAATGAAACTTTAAGAAACATAGAGCATTAATTGCCTGATCAGACAATCGTGATCTTCATTGTGTAACAAATATACTTGATGTGGAAAAATTTCTTTCAGTTTCTGTAGACGTTGGTCGAATTGTTATGAGTGTGTCTAAAAGCATCTTCAACTTGGGAGTGAGAGAATGTGTTGCTTCATATAAGCTCATTTCCTTCCTTAGGAAAGCAAATATTTTGTCTGCATGCATAGGGCTAGGCTTTGATGTCAAAATTGATATTGCTTTAGTCAATTCACACTTCAGATCAGATTCTGATTTAATGTCAGAACTCTCTGTAGGACATCCTTTATTTCTTCTCTTGAAACTACTTCTGCTGTAAATTTTCCTTTAAAAAGTCTTTCCTTTAATGAGTTTGCCAATCATGCAATTTCATTCTTACTTGACAAGGCAAAAAAATCATCCTCTTCCATCTCACATAGACACCTAACATTGCTCAAGTACTTTGTGAGAGACACAAGATCTCTATTTCTATATTTAACCAATTCAAATTTTATTTCCTTTAAAAGCATTAAGAAAAAATTAAGAAAGATCTGTATTGTGCAGCAAACATTTATAGCTGAAAAGTGCCACAAAACATTGTGATACGAGATTGGAAATTATTGGAATATTGGAATAAAATATTAGCAGTGCAAGTTGTTTTTAAATAGACTGACTTACCCACAGCAGCGGAGAGAGCCAAGAACACTTACATACATCACAGTCGTCAGCCGCAAACAAACTGAACGAATGTGGTTGGTAGTATCGGCCATCACTTTGTGGAAATGAATCTTCGTGGCAAACAGAAAACAGTTTGTATTTACACAGAGAAATACTTATTTTTACAACCCAGGATTTGACTACAATGTCGTATTAAGGAAAACCTTAAATTTCCTTAGTTAGTTCACCTGAAGATGACTTTGTAGTCAAATCCTGGGTTGTGAAACAAATATTTCTCTATGTAAATGCAAACTGTTCTCTGTTCTCCGTGATCAAATGTGCTTGATTTACTAGAACTAAACTTAGCTGGTCATGTGATATCTGATTCTGATGTTGCACATGCATGTCTGGTGGTGTGTAACATTGTGACGCAATGTAAATTTCGATAGCAATGAATAGGAAAAATGTCTAAGAGATATATTGTGAGTAGTACGTTTATTTCCCATTGTGGGTATTACTGGGTTCAAGGATCCGATTTTCCCAATTTCCTGACCAACTTTTCTTAGGATTCGGGAATGGGAAAGCAAAAAAATTTCCCGAGAACGAGAGGATATTCCTTTCCACCCGGAAATCCTATTTATTTCCCATGTATTTCTTCCCTGTAATCTATATGTAACAGTGGGAGACCATTTTCTAGTGATAACATGTTATTCTACTGATATTCTTATCAGTAAACTTTTTAGTGACTCATCTTTCTCAGAGAAACTCTAATACTTCATGGTATTTTGTGTTTTAAAAGTATATATTTATAGCCCAAAAAATGTATACACATTATAAGAAAGAAAAAACTATTAAAATTTTAATACTCGATATATACCAATAACAAAAGATGAATACAAGTTACGTTTGACTTCTGCAATTATAAGACGTGTTCAAAGTGGTTACCATCAGCGTGCGGACACTTCTGATTACAAGAACTACTACTTGAGCAATGTCAACCAAAGCGTCCACTTGTATACTTTTTTTGGCACACACACACACACACACTCCCAAACACATATTATCACAGAAAGAATTTGATATCCTGTGGTGACTTTGTGCACATAACTTCTACTAAATGACAGGAAAAGAAAAGAAATTTTATTAACCCAAAATTGAATATTAAAAATACAAGATTTGTTATCTTTAAACAACATATAATGGCGCCATTTTTCAATGAAATAAAATTTATACTTTCTTCAGTTAGTAGAATAAAATTTTTTAATAGTCCATTATTAGAGATTTTATTTCAGATATGATAACCTTGACCAATTGTTGATTATTATGTAATATAGTTACAATGGAAAACCCTATGAGTGATTTTTAACTTTCTTGTCAAATAAAAACTACCTAGCAATGGCTTTATTTAACAAAGTGAAGCAAGTTCTGGGTTATTTGAGCCTGCTGTTGAGTGACATTTGTGATCAGTTGTATGACAACACAAGTGTAATGAAAGGTATAAACAAAGCCATTTGTTTTCTAATTTTTTTGCAATTACAGTTGATAGTCACTAAAAAAAAAAAAAAAAGTATCCTAATCTGCATTCCCTCCAACAGTGTACAAAGGGTCTTTTTTCTCCACAGCCTCTCCAACACTTGTTATAATTTGTCTTATTTATGATAGCAATTTTAACTGGTGTGAGGTAATATCTCATTGTGATTTCACTTGCATTTCTCTGATGATTAGTGATGTTGAGCATTTTTTCATATGTCTATATCTACCAAAAAAATCTGAAAACATTTATCCATAAAGATATATTTGGTTTGATGTTCATTGCAACTTTATTTATGGTGGCCAAGACATGGAAACAACCAAAATGTCCTTCGATAGATGAACAGATAAAGAAGTTGTGGTATGTATACACAATGGAATACTACTCTGCCATAAGAAAAGATGAAATAGTGCCATTTGAGACAACATGGATTTATCTTGCAACTATAATGCTAAGCGCAATAAATCAGATAGAAAAAGTCGAGAATCATATGATTTCACTGATAGGTGGTATATAAAACTGAAAACAAAAAAGGAACAAGACAAACAAATGAAGAATCAAAAACTCATAGACACAGACAAAAGTTTAGTGCTTACCAGAGGGTAGGGGGGCAGAGGAGTGGTAGATGAGGACATAAGGGATCAAATATATGGTGATGGAAGGAGAACTGACTCTGGGTGGTAAACACACAATGTGATATATAGACGATGTATTACAGAATTGTACACCTGAAACCAATGTAACTTTACTAATAATTGTCACCCCAATAAACTTTAATTAAAAAAAGTACCCCATCATTGGTGTGACTTTAAAGTCAGATTCCATAGCACTTATGCTACGTATTATGTTACATTTTGAATGATTATGTTATATTACATACCACTAAGTACTTTCTATTAAATAGAATATATAATTTTCAGGTTAAATCCATTTTATTTTTGATTTGCTCTTATATTTTGAAATTTCATTGTTTGAAAAAGGAAATGAAGCAAGTTTTATGATTTCAGTTAAGTTGATAATTAAAATTCAATCAAGTTGAAGAATGATTTATTTGTTTCATTAAAAATAATTATAGAATTGCCTGATAGTTTGTGTCACAGAAATTTCTTCATAGGTGCTTTCTTCATAAATTTTATTTCCAGTGATGAAGGTTAACATAAAAAGAAGTAATTAGTTTATAATTAAAAAACATATTATTTCTCAGGCAGGGAGAATTTTGAAGTTTTAATTAATTTAAATTCAGTGTGTACTTATTATAGACATATTTCTTCAATCTTGGACAGGAGTGTTTTGCCTCAGAGAAAAATTTATACTCATAACATTCAAAGATATCTTCACTGTATCTGTTCTTTATCTCATTCTGATCTCACTCCTTTGTACCTATGTTTAGCCACTAATCTAGTACAGTACACAATACCCAAATCCTATATACACATCAAAAATTTTTGTTGATTGGTTTCTTTATCTAGTGGTTATCAAAGTGTGATCTAGGACCAGCAACGTCAGCAACACCTGGAAACTTAGGAATGCTAAATCTACTATGTCAGACCTACTATTTCAGAAACTGGGAATGAGATCCAAAACTCTGTATGTTAACAAGGCTTCCAGGTGATGCTGATGAACACTAAAATTTGAGACTGACACTTAAAAAAATATAGATGAGTTAAAAAGTTAAACATAAAAATGAACTCACAGATATTTGAAGAAATAATAGGTGAATTTTCACCTTCTCTTAGAGAAGATAAAACTTTTCAAAGCACAAAACACTGAACAACAATAAAAGATGTGAGTGTTTCAGATTACATAAAAAACAAACATTTAAACTGTAAAAATATAAAAAATGAAATAGAAAGATATTTAAAATAAATATGATAAAGAGCTATATCCTTGATATATAAAAAGAACTAACAAATAAAGAATAAAACACCCAAAGAAAAATAGAAAAAAAAATATTGAAAGACAGTTTTCCTTATTTGTATGGTTCTTTACTGTGCTTTTTAAAATAATTAATTCTATTTTACTTAAAAAAAGAAATATATTTTATACCATTCATTTGATTTATAATCAAATAAAAAATGAATACTTTTTTTATAAAGTGTACAGTATTCATAAACGGCACCTAAATTTTCCAAGATTCATGTTTGGCAACGGGATAAAAATAAAGAAATTACTGGAACCAAAAGAAAATTTGCATTCATGTTACAGTGGATTAAAAAAAAGAGATCTCTTATGAGTCAAAAATCATGTTTCTAGTTTTTGTTCTGCAGTTAACTAACAAGTAATAACCTCATGTTAGCCTCCGTGTTCTTCCTTGGTTAGCTTAGATCAGTGGAGTTCAATCTCTAGCATGCTTCAGTGTGTCAGAATCTTCTAAGGGTCTTGTTAATACAAAGATTGCTAGAGAAGACACCTACAGGTTCTGATGAAGCATTTTTGGGAACTTGGCCCACAATTTGCATTTTAATGATTTCCCAGAGATGCTGGGAGCAGCTGATGTTGCTGGCCTGGGAACTATACAGCAGGTCCTGGAATAACATGTTTCATTCAATGTTGTTTCATTATAATGTTGATGAGGAGAAAAAGAAAAATTGATTCCCAGGCCAGGGCCGCTGTTTATGTGAAGTTTGCATGTTCTCTCCATTGTCTGTGTGGGTTTTCTCCAGAGACTCTGGTTTTTCCCACATCCCAAAGATGTATATTTGAGATTAATTTGGAGTGTCTGAACTGTCCCAGTCTGAGTGTGTGAGTATGCCCTGCAATAGAAGGCCGTCCTGTCCAGGGTGGGTTCCCACCTTGCCCCCTGAGCTACTAGGAGAGGCCCCGACCACCTGCAATCCTGAACTGGAATAAGAAGATTGGAAAACAATGATCTTACTTGTTTTTATTAATCTTTCTTAAGTATATGTATAGTTCATGTATTTCAATTTTTAACATTAGAAGTGTTTTGGGTCTTCATTTAGAAGTTTGGTGATATTTATGTGACCAGATAAATGTAGGAACGTAAGTCTTGCTTATATCAATTAGCCTATGGTAAAATTGGTTTTGTTACACATTGTTTTGCTGAAAGTCACAGTTTCCAAGAACCCTATGAAGAAATTAAATGACGACTTATTGTACTTTGAGAATCACTGGCTTCCTGGCTTTGATGATCATCGGTTAGGTCCAGTGCTTTATAGATTCCATGGCCTAATGACAAGTATATGAGGAGAGAGAGAAAAGAGAAGAGCATCCTCAGCGTCCTGCCTGAAACAGAATAAACTTTTCTATGGATGTTTACTGAGTGAATGAACTCCTCAATTCCTTGAAATCTCAAAGACATTGTGAAAACTCTGTCTTAAATTTTCATGCCTTAGTTTGCTGCTTTATTAAGTTTCCCTCTCCAGTCCACATCATTTTCTTTTCTTCTCAGAACTCTAATTGCATTTATAATCCATACCACAGTATGGATGAATTAGATTATGAACTTCTAAAGTTCAGGGAGCAAGCAAGTATTTATTTTGGGTTTTCTCTGAATGCCTAGTACAGATCCCCCACTTTGTAGGAGATTTTGGTAAAGTATGCTGAATTGTTTACTTGTAAACAGATTTACATTCTTTGGAAAGGTCCTGTTTCTGTCAGTGTTCTTCATCCTGTTGCCTGCTTTATTGCCTCGATTTCTCAAGTCGAAGAGGTGCAGAAAGGTACTCTTACTCTTTCTCATGAACTCAGGTGAATTAATCATTGCAAAATAGGAGAGAGACATCTTGAGGACGCATAAACGTGGTACGATAAGACACTCTTGCCTCTAGTGGTTGTAGCCATCATGTGTTGCTGTGATCATTTACTAAATGGTACCCTCGTGGCTTGAAAGTGGTTGTAGACTTCACAACAGCCACATTTATTGCCAAGAAGAGATTTACATATAGGAATTTGGTCCAACTACACTGATAATAGAAGCAATACAACCATTAGGTTGAAATCTAAAACATCACTTAGGATTCTTCCATTAATAAAAATTCCAAAAAAGTGGGCCAGCCAAAAACAGAGGCATTTTATGCTATTAAATTACTATTTAGGAATAAAATGGATTAGTTACTTTTATAATAGTATAGTATAAGATTGCTATTTTTTAACAGAAACAATTGAAAATACCTGTGTTTTACCTTAAGTAATTTATGGTAACTCTCTTTAAGAAATATCGTCCCACTGTTAACTTTTTGAAGAGTTGATAATATATGATAAATTGCTAAGAAAGATACATTACATATGCACTTTATCTCAAATGAGGTAAAATTTGCTGAAAGAAAAGACACTCCTCAGTAGTTTGCATTATCTGCTGTGTTAACCGAGACTTGTGAGATTTAAGTACCACAGAATTGTGCATAGCGAGGATGCAGTTACCGTATGCATATGTTTCCATTAACATTGTGCCATGCAAAGTGAAGACTCCTGTATTTAAAAACAAACTGACAGTGTAGTGTTGATAGGATTGGATACTTTTCATCTGTTATATTTTCTTGTATTCTTCAGATTTTCCAGGTTTTCTAACTTTGAGACCAGAAATGAACTTGTATTTAAAGACTTTTTGCACTTTACTTTCAATATGAAAAATGACAATACATAGGAGTCCATATTTAATTGTAATTTAAGCCTTTGGGTGTCTATTTTTCATTTATCTATCCCATTTTAAATTTACCATTATGATGGTCGTTTTGAGTAGTACTTCTTCCCCCATTTAAAACAAATAAAGAACAAACAACAATATTAATTAAAACATAAAAACAAAACAGCAAACCCTAGGCATTTTCTTTGACTCCTTTCTTTCTGTCACTCCTCACATTCCATCTATCAACAACAGTTTTTGTTGGTGCCGCCCCTGAGATAAATAAGTCTATTACCTTGTTTACCTGTGCTATGACTATCTAAGCTAGACCACCATCATCCTTCCTTTGAACTATTGCAGTAATTTCCTAACTGGCCAACTGCTCCTGTAATCCCTCCTCTACAAAGAGGATATCTCTTTCAACTTAGCTCACTGATGGCTTTTTCTCTAACAGGTGAAATAGGCATTTACCATGACCTATGGGATCTGGCTCTCTACCTTCCTGACCAGCTTCTTCTCATACACTCATTCCCTTAATTCACATTGTTACTTAGATACAGCAAAGGCAGACCTGCCCCAGGGAGTTTGGACTTGATGTTGTCTCTGCTGGAAGTGCTCTTCCCACTGATCTTTATTCACCTCAACCATCCACATATCCGCCCTTCAACTTTTATCTCATTACTGATTATTTTTTACATGACATATATCACTGTCAGAGATTATCTATCATTTTCATTTGGTTTCTTGTTTACAGTCTGTCTCCGTCACTGGAATAGATACTCCACCAGAACAGGGACCTGGTGTCTCTTACTCTTTTGCATGTTCTGTGCCGAGAGGAGAGCATGGTTCCTGTTTTGTCATTATTTGAATGAGAAAATCCACTGAGCACTTTGTGCATGCTAGAGCTGTGGTTTTCAGATTGTAGTAATAACCCAGGGTATCAAGGACTCCATTTGGCCTACACAAGCATGCATTCCTTTAAGAGACTTAAGTTCTCATTACTTAACTTCCAGTCGTGATTTTCCATCCAATTTCTTTGCTTGAGAAGCTTCAGTCCTTGCTTGAGAAGGTTTTTCTCCCTAGATTGCCTTTCCTAGCCTCACACTTTTGGGGAAAAACAAAAACACAAACACAAAACAAAAACAAAACAAAACAAAACAAAACCCAGCAAACTTCTCAACTTTTCTGAATCTTTCCAGCAATTCATGGATTGTCCAGTCTCCAAAAATCTCCAGAATATCCATCAGAGGTTAATTCCTCAGGGAGTCCCTTGAGTACCTCCTAAAGAAATATTGGAGGAGAGGGTGCCTTATTTCATAGAAGCAATATTTTGAGTCATTCTCCTTTTTCCTTCCTTCACCTTCTCTCTTCTTTTTTCTGTTAGATTCCAGATATGACTAAGTGAGAATTTTGATTTGTATTAACATGTCTATTTGATTATTTAAACCTTTTCTTCTTCTGAAGACTGGTTGGTTTTTCAGTGAGGATTGCTTTTTCAATTAGATTATAATGACATACACTAACATATCTTTTCTTTAAATAAGTTGAATATGCTGCTTGACAGTATTAAGGCACATCTAGAGTATATAAGATGCCAGAAAAGTACTTCCTTTTCCATATTTAAACAAATGGAAAAAACCTTTGTGGTTAACTTTTAAAGTGTGCTAGGGATTATATAGATTTTCACTTATTTTAGTAAAACAAATTTGTAATTATTGTGTTAGGTAATGTGAACGACATAAAATTATCCAAGATATCAGCAGAAAATACACTTGAATAGAAGAAAACTAAAAAGAGAGTTCATCTTTCACAAAGAGTGTTAAAATTTATTACCGCCATTTCTCCTCATTTCCAGGCCAGCAATACAGTTCTTTACCCTAAGGGTTTGTGGAGGGATATTATCCTGCTTATCCAAATACATACTATCTTTACTTGTAGCTCACATAGAAGCAAATAAGCCTTATTAGAGAAAATTCTGGAAAGGTTGATGCTTCACTAGTTTTTTTTTTCCATTTGAGATATCAGATTTTTGATAGATTTCCTTTTCACATTCTGAAAATAAAAAGTTGGATACACTTTGTGTAATTTTGCAATAATAAAATTAAGTAACAATTATTGTGTGCTTATTCGGTATTGGGCTCAGTGCTAAGCACTTAACACACATTAGATCATTTGATCCTCATCATAGTTAACTTTGTTATGGTAGGTGCTGTTTATTTCTCCATTTCACACACACAGAGGGAGATTAAATAGTTTATCCAAAGTTAATGAATGCAGAAGCCAGAATCCAAACTCAGAAAATGTAGATCCAGAAATGTAACTTAAAAATTATACAGGACAAAACCAGAATGAGATATTAAGATGTTCAGAAGAAAGCTAAAAAACTATTTTGAGACAATATTTTTAGACTGTGGCCCTCATTCAGTAATTATTTTGTTGTAGTA